>NW_026512568.1:0-27500 GCF_027579735.1 Bombina bombina | reverse complement strand
ATACAATACCTACAAATAAATACAATGAAATTAACTAAAGTACAAAAAATAAAAAAGAACTAAGTTACAAAAAATAAATAAATATTTACAAACATTAGAAAAATATTACAACAATTTTAAACTAATTACACCTACTCTAAGCCCCCTAATAAAATAACAAAGACCCCCAAAATAAAAAAATGCCCTACCCTATTCTAAAATTAAAATAGAAAAGCTCTTTTACCTTACCAGCCCTGAAAAGGGCCCTTTGCAGGGCATGCCCCAAAGAATTCAGCTCTTTTGCCTGTAAAAAAAAACATACAATACCCCCCCCCCCCAACATTACAACCCACCACCCACATACCCCTAATCTAACCCAAACCCCCCTTAAATAAACCTAACACTAAGCCCCTGAAGATCTTCCTACCTTGTCTTCACCACACCGGGTTCACCGATCGGTCCAGAAGAGCCTCCAATGTCTTGATCCAAGCCCAAGCGGGGGGCTGAAGATGTCCATGATCTGGCTGAAGTCTTCATCCAAGCGGGAGCTGAAGAGGTCCATGATCCGGCTGAAGTCTTCTATCAAGCGGCATCTTCAATCTTCTTTCTTCCGGATCCATGTTCATCCCGCCGACGCGGAACATCCATCTTCACCGACGACTTCCCGACGAATGACGGTTCCTTTAAGGGACGTCATCCAAGATGGCGTCCGTCGAATTCCGATTGGCTGATCGGAACAGCCAATAGAATGCAAGCTCAATCTGATTGGCTGATTGGATCAGCCAATCGGTTTGAACTTGAATCTGATTGGCTGATTCCATCAGCCAATCAGAATTTTCCTACCTTAATTCCGATTGGCTGATAGAATCCTATCAGCCAATTGGAATTCGAGGGACGCCATTTTGGATGACGTCCCTTAAAGGAACCGTCATTCGTCGGGAAGTCGTCGGTGAAGATGGATGTTCCGCGTCGGCGGGATGAGCATGGATCCGGAAGAAAGAAGATTGAAGATGCCGCTTGATAGAAGACTTCAGCCGGATCATGGACCTCTTCAGCTCCTGCTTGGATGAAGACTTCAGCCGGATCATGGACATCTTCAGCCCCCCGCTTGGGCTTGGATCAAGACATCGGAGGCTCTTCTGGACCGATCGGTGAACCCGGTGTGGTGAAGACAAGGTAGGAAGATCTTCAGGGGCTTAGTGTTAGGTTTATTTAAGGGGGGTTTGGGTTAGATTAGGGGTATGTGGGTGGTGGGTTGTAATGTTGGGGGGGTATTGTATGTTTTTTTTTTTACAGGCAAAAGAGCTGAATTCTTTGGGGCATGCCCCGCAAAGGGCCCTTTTCAGGGCTGGTAAGGTAAAAGAGCTTTTCTATTTTAATTTTAGAATAGTGTAAAACTGCCAGTTTCAGAGAAAAGACAACAATACCAGTACACTGCCCCTTTAAAGAAAAGCACATTGTAACTTTTCTATATGCTTTCTGTTCATTCTCTGGCATATTGCAAGGGTCTGGCTACCCCCTAAGCTCTTTCAGGGCTTTATGGTCCATAGTTGTGGTGTTTGTGAGGTCCATAACCCTTGTAAACCCCTCTGGAAAAAAAAATGGTATTCTCTGCTTTGTGTGCAGGATGTGTGTAGTGCTTTGTTCCTTCACTGAACTAGCCCCACTCTGTATTCCCATCCTGTAACCTGCAGTTCAAACATCATGTGGTTTCTACATTCAGTTTAGTGGTTATTGTTTAAAAAAAAAAAGCTTTCAGTCTCTGCAACCAATATCCCTCGCTTTGTGTTTCATTCTACACTTTTCTATCAGTACAGGTACAAATCCTCAAATCGGAATTGCAAAATCCAAACTTATTCTGAGATCCAAACTTTCTAATTAATTTAAAAAATAAATAAATAATAAAATGATCAAAAATAACTTTTTCCTAAATGAGTAAGTCAAAATCTTCTCTGCCTATGTTTTTTTATGTTCTTAAAGGCAAATAATAGTCTATATTTAATTAAAAAAAAAACACATTACCTTTCTGATTACAGTACTGTACTGTCTTTCTGAGGCTATTACATATACAGAAGTATTAAACATGATATAAAACTAGCTTAAAGGGACACTGAACCCAAATTTTTTCTTTTGCGATTCAGATAGAGCATGACATTTTAAGCAACTTTCTAATTTAAGCCTATTATCAAATGTTCTTTATTCTCTTGTTATCTTTATTTGAAATGCAAGAAAGTAAGTTTAGATGCCGGCCCATTTTTTGTGAACAACCTAGGTTGTGATTGGTGGATAAATTCATCCACCAATCAAAAACTGCTGTCCAGAGTTCTGAACCAAGAAAAAAGCTTAGATGCCTTCTTTTTCATATAAAGATAGCAAGAGAACGAAGAAAAATCGATAATAGGAGTAAATGAGAAAGTTGCTTAAAATTGCATGCTCTATCTGAATCACAAAAGAAAAATTTTGGGTTCAGTGTCCCTTTAAGGTTACATGTATAAGCTGTATTATATAAATATTGTCTAAATGACATAAGATATTGTTGGTTACCCTTGGTCCCTAATCCCCTCTCCTAACTGTCCCATTTTACAGACAAAGTTTTTTAAAAATCTAAACATTTTCCAGTCCCAAGCAGTTTGGATAAAGAGTTTTCTAACTGAATTAGTTGTTATCCGTGTTTGTTGTGGCACTTTGATTTTAAGATCTTTCTAAGCACATTTTCGCTCTGTCTCTTAAAGGGACACTGAACCCAAAAAAATTTTCTTCGTGATTCAGATAGAGCATGAAATTTTAAGGAACTTTATTTACTCCTATTATCAAATTTTCTTCATTCTCTTGGTATCTTTATTTGAAATGGAAGAATGTAAGTTTAGATGCCGGCCCATTTTTGGTGAACAACCTGAGTTGTTCTTGCTGATTGGTGGATAAATTCATCCACCAATAAAAAGTGCTGTCCAGAGGTCTGAACCAAAAAAAGCTTTGCCTTCTTTTTCAAATAAAGATAGCAAGAGAACAAGGAAAAAATGAATAAATTAGAAAGTTGCTTAAAATTGCATGCTCTAGCTGAATCACAAAAGAAAAAATGTGGGTTCAGTGTCCCTTTAATTTTGTGGTGTCTGGACTGGAACGGTAAAATCTCATGAGATTTTATAGTAGAATTCTTTGAACTGAGGAGGGAAATAATATGATTGTGCCTTTACCGGCCAGATGTACGCTCCCTTACAAGTCCTTGGACGCACATCCTCATTGGCTGCTAAAATTTTCTTTACAATGGAATGTGGTTACTGAGGAAATTTCAAGGTAAATGATCTGCCTTTCGAGATGTTTGGCTGATATTTTCTAGTCCGCTTTTTACAAATATACTGCATCACTTTCAAGTGCCTTCAACATTTGGGTATCATATCCCTTTAAGAATTTTTGCATTCTTGAGCAGCTTAACAGTCCCACCTCCTTTTTCTCTTGGGACGGCCCCTATTTCTCCAGCGGTGCAGATAACCTAATTAACATACATATATAGCTATTTGTTTTAGGTGAGAATTTTCAATAGTCTTCAGGTTTCATCTTGTAGGAAACTGTCGGATAGATCTCAGTCCAATAAATAACTTGCGTCTCAGTAGCAATTATTAGTGACATGAAGCTAATTGTTACTAGCAACAGCGCGCAATTAATAGAAACCGCTATTCTCTTAGGTTGACGCAAAAAGGTTAAAGGGACAGTCTAGTCAAAATGAAACGTTCATGATTCAGTCAGGGCATACAATTTTAAACAACTTTCCAATTTAGTTTTATCATCAAATTTGCTTTGTTATTCTTTGTTGAAAGCTAAACCTAGGTAGGCTCATATGCTAATGTCTGTGCTCTTGAAGGCCGTCTCGTATTTCAGTGCATTTTGACAGTTTTTCACAGCTAGACAGCGCTTGTTCATATGTACCATATAGATAACATTGCGCTCACTCCTGTGGAGTTATTTATGAGTCAGCACTGATTGGCTAAAATGCAAGTCTGTCAAAAGAACTGAGATAAGGGTCAGAAGAGGCTTAGATACAAGGTAATTACAGGGGTAAAAAGTATATTAATATAACCGTGCTGGTTATGCAAAACTGGGGAATGGGTAATAAAGGGATTATCTATCTTTACAAACAATAAAAGTTCTGGAGTAGACTGTCCCTTTAAGATCCAAAGCAGCAACGTGCTATTGATCCACAGCTGAAGTCCGTCAGAGAGCCAGTGACTAGGGGCGTATATGTGTGTAGCCACCAATCACTAGCCATGTTCAGCTGCAAAAGAGTGGTAAATTGCTTCTCTAGAGCTGACTTTAAGATGTATTAAACCCATAGTTATATGTGAGGAATGGGACAACAATAAAATGGTAGAACACATTTTCCTTTTTCAATTTTTTTTCCCCTTTTAAATAGTTTTTCCGTCTTTGTTTACTTGTGAAAGATAGTTTTATTGGGGTTATCTTCTCATACAGATAGTTTATTTCTACTTATATTCATACTTTAAAGATGACAGGAACCAAAGATGTTACCCAGGTGCTGAAACAAAAATGGCCTGGCTCCTAAGCTTTACATTCCTGCTTTTTCAAATAAAGATCCCAAGAGAACGAAGTAAAATTGATAACAGGAATAAATGAGAAATTTGCTTAAAATTGCTGCTCTATCTGAATCGTGAAAGAAAAAAAAAAAGGGTTCAGTGTCCCTTTTAATAAGTTAAGTCTAGATTGACGTGGTTGAAATAAACAAATTATAACTACACAAACAGAAAATGCCACCAATTATAGAGTAAGATTTTATTAATGCAGCGAGATAAAAGCAACAGAGGCATTGGGAAAAATGCCTTTTATATTTTGAGAGTTTGGGAATGTCACCTGTTATCGAGTGAGGCTTTGTATAAGAAGTGCATCCATTTTAGAGTGAGACATTAGAAAAGTCAGCCATGATAGATTGAGGGGATTAGCATACCACAGGTTTATATAGGGAGACATTGAGAATGCAACCCATTAAAAGGAGACTATACTGTGTTTTCAATGCAGATTTAAAATCTATGGGAAATTGCTCCTTTAGGTATCATTTTGTAAATGAAATAGCAGCTTCTGCTAGTTGGAACCACAACCCAATGGAATGGGTTGAGCTAGCAGCGAAAGCAGACCTCATTCTCTTTTCTGTCTAATTATTTACACAATTCCTCTCTTTATCTTCATTTTACTGTTAAAGGGACATGAAACCCAAAATTTTTCTTTCATGATTCAGATAGAGAATACAATTTTAAACAACTTTCCAATTTACTTCTATTTAATTTGCTTCCTTCTCTTGTTATCATTTGCTGAAAGGTTTATCTAGGCAAGTTCATGAGCAGCAGAGAAACTAGGTTCTAGCTGTTGATTGGTGGCTGCATATATATATATATTGAATGTGATTGGCTCACCCATGTGTTCAGTTAGAAACTAGTAGTGCATTGCTGCTCCTTCAACAAATGATACCAAGAGAGTGAAACAGATTAGATAATAGAAGTAAATTAGAAAGTTGTTTAAAATTGTATTCTCTATCTGAATCATGACAGAATTTTTTTGGGTTTCATGTCCCTTTAACTCAAAGGCCAATACTTAGGGCTCCATGTACTAAGCAGCATAGGCCTCTGCTTCTTACATTCTATGCCACCTATGAGATGGCGAGGAGAAATAACTGAGCGCCCGCTCACTCCGGGTGATTGACAGTCCCTTCTCTCACACGAGAGATGGAGCAGACTTTACACGCTTGCTTGAGCGTGTAATGATACATACGGGCAGCAGATCCAATTCGTCTGCTGCCCGTATGTAGTGAAGGAGAGCGGAGAACTTCTCGAGTTGAAAAGCTTGTCCACTCGCCTTTTAGTACATGGAGCCCTTAGAGAATAATGGAAAATTGACATTTAAGTACCTCTCTGTCACAGACAGCAACTGGGAGCCTGATTTTATCTAAGTCCTCTTGTTTGTGTTATTTTTTTGTAACCAGAAATGTTCAGTATAGGTGGGGAAACAATAGACAAAAAACGCTATTTAAGATGGGAAAATAAAGGTGAAGGAGCTATTTGTAAACAATTTAATACACTCCAGTAGGGATAATGGATAATTGGGAAAACATTAAAGGGGAGAAAATATTAGTGTACACTGTTCCTTTAATGAGTGGTTCGTTGGGAATACCGCCCATTATAGAGTGAGACATTGGGAAAGTTGCCTATTATAGATTGTGAAATTTGGCATATCACTGTCTTATAGAGTGAGTATTGGAAATGATACCCATTATTGAGTGATCAATTGGGAATAACGCCCATTATTGAGTGAGTCACTGCCATTGACACCCATTATAAAATGAGAACACTGGAGATGCTGTCCATTATAGAGAGAGAGATTGGTACGGTTTTCTTTTATAGAGTGAGTCATTAGGGAATAGCACCTGAAATGCCACAATCGTTATTGAATTTAAAGGGACAGTCGGGTCAAAATTAAACTTTCATGATTCAGATATAGAAAACAATTTTAAACAACTTTCCAATTCACTTCCATTATCTAAATGTGCGCAATCTTTTTATATGAAAACTTTCGGAGACACCAGTACGTACTGCGCATGGGCAAGAATTCACAAGATATATGTATATGCATTTTGTGATTGGCTGGTGGCTGTCACATTAGGAAGAAAAATATAACTAACCCTGAGATTTGACAGAAAAAAAAATCTATTACTCATTTGAATTTCAAACTAAGTGCTTTTGCATTTTCTCTTTCTTATGCATTTATATAGCGCCTTTCTCCCAGTGGGACTCAAAGCGCTTTTTCAGCGCTCGCTCTCGGAATTAACCAAATCGGCAGCTGAATATTAATAGTTGTTATTACCCTATTTAATGGTACTCATTTTATTGACCTCGGAAGGATGAAGGGCGGAGTCAGCCCTGCCGGGATTTGAACCTGTGACCTTGGATCTTTTAAACAGGCTTTTTTGTAGTCAGGGCAGTTACCAACTGAGCTACCTCACCTCATAATCAATGCATGCATAATGAATAGACAATGCAAAAGTACTGTTTGAATTTCACATGAGTAGTAGATTTCTTTTGACAAATTTCTAGGTTATTTATTATTTTCCTTCCCACTGCATCATGTGACAGCCATCAGCCAATCACAAAAAAAAACAAAAACGAAGTGTCTGTGAATCTTGCACATGATCACTAGGAGTTGGTGTCTCAGTGTCCATATAAAAAGTTTGTGCAACTTTAGATGATGGAAGTGAATTGGAACATTGTTTAAAATTGTGTACTCTATCTGAATCATGAAAGTTTAATTCTGACTTTCGTGGCCCTTTAATTGGAAATAAAGCAATCCCCAAAGCAAGTTTTGGAGATTACAATCAGCATGATTAGGAAAAGATGATTGCAAATTTTCTGGGAACTTTTCTGGATAATTTGTGACCTTGTCTTCCAGCAGAACGTGAAATGAATAAGTAGTGTCTGCTTTTCAAGTGCTATATATGTGTGTTCCTTATCTTGTCTTGCAGTACACTTATGAAGGGAACGAGTCTGGAGATCTGTCTGTTGACTTTTCTATTGTATGGGATGGTCACTTTTACATTGATAAACCATCCACATTCAAAGGTAAGAGAGACATAAACTAACACAAAGTTACACAAGATACCCTAACTTCCCGGCCTTAGTTTCTTGACACTACAACTACACAATATAGCTCTGAGTTTTAACTGGCTCACCCAGGTGTCTGTCAGTCTAAAGTGTTTGATTGGTGGAAAAGGCTTTAGTTTGTTATCCAGTTTCAGAGCCATTTAAAACATATTTAAAGTGATTGTAACGTTTAATGATTTAAAGCCCAATATCTAAAAACAGGGCCCTTTAAGTCCTTAAACTTTACAAAGACACTTCTTTTTTTAAAATACTTATAATTTCATTACAGTAAACATATCTCCGTTCCTCCGCCCTCATCTCCTTCTGTATTGAGTATATCGATGACGAATCCGGCTTCCTCCAATCGTTTCATGCCCCCTTTGGTGTCCAGCTCGGGAGGCACGCACTGATTGGAGGAAGCCGGATTTGTCGTCGATATAATTAATACAGTGGGAGATGCGGGCGGAAGATCAGCAGTCTGTTTACCGTAACAAAATGGTAAGTATTTAAAAAAAGAAGCGTCTTTTGTAATGTTTAGTGACTTAAATTTTCCCTGTTTTTAAGAATATTTTTAGATACTGTGATTTAAATCAATAAACATTACAATCACTTTAAGTATGTGCCTGCCACACACCAGATCTACATTCCAGCAATGAATTTCTGACACTAATAATTACAACTCACTAAATTACCTGGAATATATAAATTTTTCCTAAATTACTAACAATGACAGTATAAGCAGAAATCCTTAGGCATCTCATATTGGTACTGTTAGTGTTAAGAGATATTAAAGGAAGTCATCTGATGCAGGGTGTAATCTAAAACAGAATGGAACGTTCTAAACCTGTATAAAACACGAGGGTCAGTGCTACTGTAGTCCCACCTCTCCGTAGACACAAACATACCCATACATCCCTGTCTCTCACTTGTGCGTCTGCCTCATGTACCATGTTTTTTTCTACAGCTCTCCTGTATAAGTGTCCAGCTCAGCGAGAGAGCTGCGGTCTCTGTCTGAAGGCAGACCCCCGTTTTGAGTGTGGTTGGTGTGCGTCAGACGGAAGATGCCTTTTACGTCAGTACTGCAACAACCCGAAGAGTAACTGGATGCATTTAAGCAAAAAGAATACCCGATGTAGACACCCTTTGATTTCTGAGGTGAGGAATTTGTCACACCGAGTCTTATTTGGCTCTCACTCTTGCCCTTCTACATTCTAAAGTTCCTGACTGGTGGAAGAGTCTTTAGTTTGTTATTAATTGTCTCACATCATGTGGGACTAGACTTAGCCAAACAGACGATGAAAGGGATTTGGGAGTAGTAAAGCTAAAGATGGGTGCACAATGTAGGGCAGCGGCTTTTAAGACTAATAAGATACTAGCATGTATTAAAAGAGGCATTGATGCAAGGGAGGAAAGCATAATTCTGTCACTATATAAATCCCTGGTAAGACCTCACCTTGAGTATGGAGTGCAGTTCTTTGGTCCGACCACAAAAAAATACATTGCAGACCTAGAAAAAGTACAGCGAAGGGCCACAAAGCAAATAAGGGGAATGGAGAATTTAAGCTATGAGAAGTTAGCCAAACTGGGTCTGTTTTCTCTAGATAAAAAGGCGCTTGAGAGGTGACATGATTACTTTATATAAATATATTCAAGACCCATATACAGAGATGGCAGAAGCTCTATTTATTTCAAGAAAATTGTTTGTGACACAAGGTCGCAATTTAAGGCTGGAGGAAAGGAGATTTAATCTCCTGCACCGGAAACGTTTTTCACTGCAAGAGAAGTAAAATTGTGGAACTCACTTTTAAAGAAGGTAGTGAATGCCAATATGTTAGATACATTTAAAAATGGTTTGGATACATTTCCTGCTAGAAACAGAATTACTATGTTACTATGTATTATTGTGGCTTCTCACTATGAGTTAATGGGACCATTTACTGTAGATTTTTAAAATGTTATTTGTAATCACTATAGAATTTTGAGGTTTTAATGAGGACCTACAATAATTTTGTTTGTGTTCTCTGCCGTTTGTATACAACTACACACTAGTAACTCCTGCTCTTCTCCAGATTCAGCCTCTGACGGGCCCACGTGAGGGAGGTACAAGAATCACTATTACTGGAGCCAACTTGGGCTTACATTTCAATGAAGTGTTTGTGAAGGTGGCTGGCGTGCAGTGCACATCGGTAGTCGCCCAATACATCAGCGCTGAGAGGTGAGTGTTGGACTTCTCAACATTTGGGCAGGTGGCGCCCCATAATAACCAAATGCTGCTGCCTGCGGCTATATTCGGTATTCATTTGTAAATCGAATGCCGGATACGAAATTATGCCCATGTTTACTTGAAACTGTCTACTCTCAGCAGAAATTAAATTTGTATATATTTGATACCCCAGATACAAGGTATATACCTGATCTAAAGGTTATATGGTTGTGGAAAAATGAATGATCCACTAGACACTAATTCAAGATAAATAAACCAAAATGCAGTTGTGAAGGAACAGTCGCCTTTTTCAAATGATTGGTCACATGACCTAGATATCATATGATTGTTGTAGAAATGTTAAGGGATCATTTTGCTTTAGAGTTATATAATGGAATGGGCATTACAACTATTAATATAAATTGTATTTTTGTATCTAAATTAATATGATTTTGGGGCATTTAATTCAACCCTGTAATAAGTTCTTTAGACGTCCGTGACTAGATGTATGATTTTGCTAGCACCATTTGGCTAGTGAGGACAGATTGTTTGGATAAGACAATGATTAAACTTGATTAAAGCAACATGGAAGTCAAATTTAAAGGGATGTTCTGGTAAAAACGAACATTGCAATGCTTTCTATTAAGTATAAGCCACTGCTTAGTGCTTTTTTAATACAATGAAACTGACTGTTTAAAGTGATGGTAAATCCTAGCATTTATGGAACCCTAGGATTTACCAGTGCAACAAATAAAAAGTTAAACTTTCAGTCATGAAGTATAAAATGCTGAAAGTTCCTTTATTTGTCTGCAGCGTTCGCCGCGCTGACCGCCTCAGGCCGCCCACAGCAGAACGCTATTTTGCAGTCAAGTGATCTTAGCTAATAGCATGCTAGCTATCTGGAATAATGCCAGCTGAGCTGGTCCGCACGGCTATTGGCTGCGGGCGGCGTATATCCCTTTAATGTAAAAGGCAGAATGATACTGTTTTGAAGACCTAGGTAGACTTGATAGTGTGCACATGCCTTAAGCACTCTGACAGAAATGTTTGCAGCTATATTATTGATGATAGTGCTCTAGATAGGCTTTTTAAAAAAGGATACCAAGAAAACAAGAAATGTAAAGAAGTAAATTTGAAAGATTTTTTATTGCATGCTGTATCTGAACCATAGAAATAGAGAAAGGAAAATGTGATAATTTTTTTTTAATTTTTTTTTACTTTCTATCTACACTATAAAGATTCATATTGACGTCCATGTCCTTTTAACCCCTTAACGATGATGCCGTCGTCTGTAGCATTTCCAGGGTTGAAAGAGTGTGGGGCTCGTCTACATCGTTACGACTGCAATATTGTCAGCAAGACGCGCACTCCTACAGCCCTGGAAGTCCTTTGTGACAGCCAAAGTACATTTAACCCCTTAACTATTGTTAAGCCAAAGCTGTTTAACCCCTTAACTATTGTTAAGGGGTTCAATAGCACCTACTCAGACAAACTATTGGGGTAAGACAGTGACAAGAAACTGAGGACATGAGTTTACAAGGAAGCTGTGGTTAGAGAGCTCTTTGCTTTGATTATACAATAAGGGAACAGGAAGAAACAGAAATACCCGTGTCCTTGTTGACACTGCTAAGTACAGCCCACACATGAGTCGTATTTAACATACAGGAACAAGAAACGCAGGTACTCAACAAATGTCTCTGGTGCTTTTAAGTGAATATGTATTGCAATTTGTCATCATCTCCATCATATATTTCCCTGATATGGTCATTTAAAGCATAATACTTTTATTGCAACAGTTTAATCCCTGTGCATTTTAAAAAAAACTTTAAAAAAACAGTCTAGTCAAAATTAAACTATCATGATTCAGATAAAGCATGCAAATTTCCAATTTTCTTTTATCATCAAATTTGCTTTGTTCTATTGGTATTCTTTGTTGAAGGCTAATTTCTAAGCCCTTGAAGCTGCCTCATTTTATTAACTTTTCACAGCTAAGACAGGGTTAGTTCATGTGTGCCATATAAATCACATTGGGCTCACTCCCGTGGAGTTATTTATGAGTCAGCACTGATTGGCTAAAGTGCAAGTCTGTCAAAAGAACTGAGATAAGGGGGCAGTCTGTAGAGGCTTCGATAGAAGGTAATCACTGAGGTAAAAAGTTTATTAATATAATAGTGTTGGTTATGCAAAACTGGGGAATGGGTAATAAAGGAATTATCTTTTTAAACAATACACAATTTCAAGTAGACTGTTGCTTTAAATTGAGACCTTTGTATCATACATGTGAAATCACTTTAATTTAAAACATCCATTGTATTGTTTGCATGAAAAAATATAGTTAAAGTTATTGAAGTGTATATTATAACTATCTGGAAATGCATGTACGTGCACAGTTGATATTGGAGTTGATCACCGTTTGATAGAACTGTCACAGCTTTGTTGGTTTTAAACAAAATGCAGATTTATTAAAGGGACGCTAAACCCATTTTTTTTCTTTCATGATTCAGATAGAGCAGTGATTTTTAACCTTTTTTTTGCCGTGGCACACTTTTTTACATTAAAAAATCCTGTGGCACACCACCATCCCAAAATTTAAAAAAAATCACACATTGTAGCCTAATACAGCCTATATATATACATACACACAAACACACACATACTGTATGTATTGTGCTGTTATGCCATGCCTCCTACAAACTACCCCTGCACTGGGAGTAAAAAACAAGCAAAGTTTAAAAAATATGTCACACTGTTGTCAGTCTGCCGTGGCACACCTGAGGATCTCTCACGGCACACTAGTGTGCCACGGCACACTGGTTGAAAAACACTGAGATAGAGCATGCAATTTTAAGCAACTTTCTAATTTACTCCTATTATCAATTTTTCTTTGTTCTCTTGCTATCTTTATTTAAAAGGCAGGAATGTGATGCATAGGAGCCGGCCCATTTTTGGTTGAGAACCTGGGTTATGCTTGCTTATTGATGGGTAAATGTAAGCCTCCAATAAGCAAGCGCTATCCATGGTGCTGAACCTAAAATGGGCTGGCTGCTAAGATTTACATTCCGGCTTTTAAAATAAAGATAGCAAGAGATTGAAGAAAAATTGATAATAGGAGTAAATTAGAAAGTTTATTAAAATTTCATGCTCTATCTGAATCATGAAAATAAATTGGGTTCAGTGTCCCTTTAAGCACTGGATAATCAACCAAAATTCCTTCCCTCTCTTAGATGTAAAATCACCTGTCACACACATTCATGTGTTAAAAATACTTATTAGGTACACGCATATTATTGTTTTCGGCATTCGTTTTAATAAAATGGCTGCAGTCTGCAGCATTTGGCTATTTTCTGCGGCGGATTTATTTGAGATAAAAAAAGTGCAACACACAGATATCAGTGCACGTTTTTTTATAATATATCTGGCACCGAAAATATTCAGCTGGAGACAGCAGCAATTTCTTTCATGTAATTAGCAAGAGTCCATGAGCTAGTGACGTATGGGATATACATTCCTACCAGGAGGGGCAAAGTTTCCCAAACCTTAAAATGCCTATAAATACACCCCCCACCACACCCACAAATCAGTTTTACAAACTTTGCCTCCGATGGAGGTGGTGAAGTAAGTTTGTGCTAGATTCTACGTTGATATGCGCTCCGCAGCAAGTTGGAGCCCGGTTTTCCTCTCAGCGTGCAGTGAATGTCAGAGGGATGTGAGGAGAGTATTGCCTATTTGAATGCAGTGATCTCCTTCTACGGGGTCTATTTCATAGGTTCTCTGTTATCGGTCGTAGAGATTCATCTCTTACCTCCCTTTTCAGATCGACGATATACTCTTATATATACCATTACCTCTGCTGATTCTCGTTTCAGTACTGGTTTGGCTTTCTACAAACATGTAGATGAGTGTCCTGGGGTAAGTAAATCTTATTTTCTGTGACACTCTAAGCTATGGTTGGGCACTTTGTTTATAAAGTTCTAAATATATGTATTCAAACATTTATTTGCCTTGACTCAGAATGTTCAACTTTCCTTATTTTCAGACAGTCAGTTTCATATTTGGGATAATGCATTTGATTTAATCATTTTTTCTTACCTTCAAAAATTTGACTCTTCCCTGTGGGCTGTTAGGCTCGCGGGGGCTGAAAATGCTTCATTTTATTGCGTCATTCTTGGCGCGGACTTTTTTGGCGCAAAAAATTCTTTTTCCGTTTCCGGCGTCATACGTGTCGCCGGAAGTTGCGTCATTTTTTGACGTTATTTTGCACCAAAAATGTCGGCGTTCCGGATGTGGCGTCATTTTTGGCGCCAAAAGCATTTAGGCGCCAAATAATGTGGGCGTCTTATTTGGCGCGAAAAAATATGGGCGTCGCTTTTGCCACATTATTTAAGTCTCATTTTTCATTGCTTCTGGTTGCTAGAAGCTTGTTCTTTGGCATTTTTTCCCATTCCTGAAACTGTCATTTAAGGAATTTGATCAATTTTGCTTTATATATATGTTTTTTTTTCTCTTACATATTGCAAGATGTCTCACGTTGCATCTGAGTCAGAAGATACTACAGGAAAATCGCTGTCTAGTGCTGGATCTACCAAAGCTAAGTGTATCTGCTGTAAACTTTTGGTAGCTATTCCTCCAGCTGTTGTTTGTGTTGATTGTCATGACAAACTTGTTAAAGCAGATAATATTTCCTTTAGTAAAGTACCATTGCCTGTTGCAGTTCCTTCAACATCTAAGGTGCAGAATGTTCCTGATAACATAAGAGATTTTGTTTCTGAATCCATAAAGAAGGCTATGTCTGTTATTTCTCCTTCTAGTAAACGTAAAAAATCTTTTAAAACTTCTCTCCCTACAGATGAATTTTTAAATGAACATCATCATTCTGATTCTGATGACTCTTCTGGTTCAGAGGATTCTGTCTCAGAGGTTGATGCTGATAAATCTTCATATTTATTTAAAATGGAATTTATTCGTTCTTTACTTAAAGAAGTACTAATTGCTTTAGAAATAGAGGATTCTGGTCCTCTTGATACTAATTCTAAACGTTTGGATAAGGTATTTAAAGCTCCTGTGGTTATTCCAGAAGTTTTTCCTGTCCCTAATGCTATTTCTGCAGTAATTTCCAAAGAATGGGATAAATTGGGTAATTCATTTACTCCTTCTAAACGTTTTAAGCAATTATATCCTGTGCCGTCTGACAGATTAGAATTTTGGGACAAAATCCCTAAAGTTGATGGGGCTATTTCTACCCTTGCTAAACGTACTACCATTCCTACGTCAGATGGTACTTCGTTTAAGGATCCTTTAGATAGGAAAATTGGATCCTTTCTAAGAAAAGCTTATCTGTGTTCAGGTAATCTTCTTAGACCTGCTATATCTTTGGCTGATGTTGCTGCAGCTTCAACTTTTTGGTTGGAAACTTTAGCGCAACAAGTAACACATCATGATTCTCATGATATTATTATTCTTCTACAGCATGCTAATAATTTTATCTGTGATGCCATTTTTGATATTATCAGAGTTGATGTCAGGTTTATGTCTCTAGCTATTTTAGCTAGAAGAGCTTTATGGCTTAAAACTTGGAATGCTGATATGGCTTCTAAATCAACTTTACTTTCTATTTCTTTCCAGGGTAACAAATTATTTGGTTCTCAGTTGGATTCCATTATTTCAACTGTTACTGGTGGGAAAGGAACTTTTTTACCACAGGATAAAAAATCTAAAGGTAAAAACAGGGCTAATAATCGTTTTCGTTCCTTTCGTTTCAACAAAGAACAAAAGCCTGATCCTTCATCCTCAGGAGCAGTTTCAGTTTGGAAACCATCTCCAGTCTGGAATAAATCCAAGCCAGCTAGAAAGGCAAAGCCTGCTTCTAAGTCCACATGAAGGTGCGGCCCTCATTCCAGCTCAGCTGGTAGGGGGCAGGTTACGTTTTTTCAAGGAAATTTGGATCAATTCTGTTCACAATCTTTGGATTCAGAACATTGTTTCAGAAGGGTACAGAATTGGTTTCAAGATGAGACCTCCTGCAAAGAGATTTTTTCTTTCCCGTGTCCCAGTAAATCCAGTAAAAGCTCAAGCATTTCTGAAATGTGTTTCAGATCTAGAGTTGACTGGAGTAATTATGCCAGTTCCAGTTCCGGAACAGGGGTTGGGGTTTTATTCAAATCTCTTCATTGTACCAAAGAAGGAGAATTCCTTCAGACCAGTTCTGGATCTAAAAATATTGAATCGTTATGTAAGGATACCAACGTTCAAGATGGTAACTGTAAGGACTATCTTGCCTTTTGTTCAGCAAGGGAATTATATGTCCACAATAGATTTACAGGATGCTTATCTGCATATTCCGATTCATCCAGATCATTATCAGTTCCTGAGATTCTCTTTTCTGGACAAGCATTACCAGTTTGTGGCTCTGCCGTTTGGCCTAGCTACAACTCCAAGAATTTTTACAAAGGTTCTCGGTGCCCTTCTGTCTGTAATCAGAGAACAGGGTATTGTGGTATTTCCTTATTTGGACGATATCTTGGTACTTGCTCAGTCTTTACATTTAGCAGAATCTCATACGAATCGACTTGTGTTGTTTCTTCAAGATCATGGTTGGAGGATCAATTTACCAAAAAGTTCATTGATTCCTCAGACAAGGGTAACCTTTCTGGGTTTCCAGATGGATTCAGTGTCCATGACTCTGTCTTTAACAGACAAGAGACGTCTAAAATTGATTGCAGCTTGTCGAAACCTTCAGTCACAATCATTCCCTTCGGTAGCCTTATGCATGGAAATTCTAGGTCTTATGACTGCTGCATCGGACGCGGTCCCCTTTGCTCGTTTTCACATGCGACCTCTTCAGCTCTGTATGCTGAATCAATGGTGCAAGGATTACACGAAGATATCTCAATTAATATCTTTAAAACCGATTGTTCGACACTCTCTAACATGGTGGACAGATCACCATCGTTTAATTCAGGGGGCTTCTTTTGTGCTTCCGACCTGGACTGTAATTTCAACAGATGCAAGTCTCACAGGTTGGGGAGCTGTGTGGGGATCTCTGACGGCACAAGGAGTTTGGGAATCTCAGGAGGTGAGATTACCGATCAATATTTCTCCAACATAGGTGTGTCCGGTCCACGGCGTCATCCTTACTTGTGGGATATTCTCTTCCCCAACAGGAAATGGCAAAGAGCCCAGCAAAGCTGGTCACATGATCCCTCCTAGGCTCCGCCTACCCCAGTCATTCTCTTTGCCGTTGTACAGGCAACATCTCCACGGAGATGGCTTAGAGTTTTTTAGTGTTTAACTGTAGTTTTTATTATTCAATCAAGAGTTTGTTATTTTAAAATAGTGCTGGTATGTACTATTTACTCAGAAACAGAAAAGAGATGAAGATTTCTGTTTGTATGAGGAAAATGATTTTAGCACCGTAACTAAAATCCATGGCTGTTCCACACAGGACTGTTGAGAGCAATTAACTTCAGTTGGGGGAACAGTGTGCAGTCTCTTGCTGCTTGAGGTATGACACATTCTAACAAGACGATGTAATGCTGGAAGCTGTCATTTTTCCCTATGGGATCCGGTAAGCCATGTTTATTACGATGGTAAATAAGGGCTTCACAAGGGCTTATTAAGATTGTAGACTTTTCTGGGCTAAATCGATTCAGTTTTAAAACATATTTAGCCTTGAGGAATCATTTTATCTGGGTATATTGATATTATAATATCGGCAGGCACTGTATTAGACACCTTATTTCTCTGGGGCTTTCCCAAAGCATAAGCAGAGCCTCATTTTCGCGCCGGTGTGGCGCACTTGTTTTTGAGAGGCATGGCATGCAGTCGCATGTGAGAGGAGCTCTGATACTTAGAAAAGACTTTCTGAAGCGTCATTTGGTATCGTATTCCCCTTTGGGTTTGGTTGGGTCTCAGCAAAGCAGATACCAGGGACTGTAAAGGGGTTAAAGTGTTAAAACGGCTCCGGTTCCGTTATTTTAAGGGTTAAAGCTTCCAAATTTGGTGTGCAATACTTTTAAGGCTTTAAGACACTGTGGTGAAAATTTGGTGAATTTTGTACAATTCCTTCATGTTTTTTCGCAATTGCAGTAATAAAGTGTGTTCAGTTTAAAATTTAAAGTGACAGTAACGGTTTTATTTTAAAACGTTTTTTGTACTTTATTATCAAGTTTATGCCTGTTTAACATGTCTGAACTACCAGATAGACTGTGTTCTGAATGTGGGGAAGCCAGAATTCCTGTTCATTTAAATAAATGTGATTTATGTGATAATGACAATGATGCCCAAGATGATTCCTCAAGTGAGGGGAGTAAGCATGGTACTGCATCATTCCCTCCTTCGTCTACACGAGTCTTGCCCACTCAGGAGGCCCCTAGTACATCTAGCGCGCCAATACTCCTTACTATGCAACAATTAACGGCTGTAATGGATAATTCTGTCAAAAACATTTTAGCCAAATTGAACCCTTGTCAGCGTAAGCGTGGCTGCTCTGTTTTAGTTTCTGAAGAGCATGACGACGCTGATATTAATATCTCTGAAGGGCCCCTAACCCAATCTGAGGGGGCCAGGGAGGTTTTGTCTGAGGGAGAAATTACTGATTCAGGGAACATTTCTCAACAGGCTGAACCTGATGTAATTGCATTTAAATTTAAGTTGGAACATCTCCGCATTCTGCTTAAGGAGGTATTATCCACTCTGGATGATTGTGAAAAGTTGGTCATCCCAGAGAAACTATGTAAAATGGACAAGTTCCTAGAGGTGCCGGAGCTCCCAGAAGCTTTTCCTATACCCAAGCGGGTGGCGGACATTGTTAATAAAGAATGGGAAAGGCCCGGTATTCCTTTCGTCCCTCCCCCCATATTTAAAAAATTGTTTCCTATGGTCGACCCCAGAAAGGACTTATGGCAGACAGTCCCCAAGGTCGAGGGAGCGGTTTCTACTTTAAACAAACGCACCACTATACCCATAGAGGATAGTTGTGCTTTCAAAGATCCTATGGATAAAAAATTAGAAGGTTTGCTTAAAAAGATGTTTGTTCAGCAGGGTTACCTTCTACAACCAATTTCATGCATTGTCCCTGTCACTACAGCCGCATGTTTCTGGTTTGATGAGCTGATAAAGGCGCTCGATAGTGATTCTCCTCCTTATGAGGAGATTATGGACAGAATCAATGCTCTCAAATTGGCTAATTCTTTCACCCTAGACGCCACTTTGCAATTGGCTAGGTTAGCGGCTAAGAATTCTGGGTTTGCTATTGTGGCGCGCAGAGCGCTTTGGTTGAAATCTTGGTCGGCTGATGCGTCTTCCAAGAACAAGCTACTAAACATTCCTTTCAAGGGGAAAACGCTGTTTGGCCCTGACTTGAAAGAGATTATCTCGGATATCACTGGGGGTAAGGGCCACGCCCTTCCTCAGGATCGGCCTTTCAAGGCGAAAAACAGACCTAATTTTCGTCCCTTTCGTAAAAACGGACCAGCCCAAAGTGCTACGTCCTCTAAGCAAGAGGGTAATACTTCTCAAGCCAAGCCAGCTTGGAGACCAATGCAAGGCTGGAACAAGGGAAAGCAGGCCAAGAAGCCTGCCACTGCTACCAAGACAGCATGAAATATTGGCCCCCGATCCGGGACCGGATCTGGTGGGGGGCAGACTCTCTCTCTTCGCTCAGGCTTGGGCAAGAGATGTTCTGGATCCTTGGGCGCTAGAAATAGTCTCCCAGGGTTATCTTCTGGAATTCAAGGGACTTCCCCCAAGGGGGAGGTTCCACAGGTCTCAGTTGTCTTCAGACCACATAAAAAGACAGGCGTTCTTACATTGTGTAGAAGACCTGTTAAAAATGGGAGTGATTCATCCTGTTCCACTAAGAGAACAAGGGATGGGGTTCTACTCCAATCTGTTCATAGTTCCCAAAAAAGAGGGAACGTTCAGACCAATCTTAGATCTCAAGATCTTAAACAAGTTTCTCAAGGTTCCATCTTTCAAGATGGAAACCATTCGAACTATTCTTCCTTCCATCCAGGAGGGTCAATTCATGACCACGGTGGATTTAAAGGATGCGTATCTACATATTCCTATCCACAAGGAACATCATCGGTTCCTAAGGTTTGCATTCCTGGACAAACATTACCAGTTCGTGGCGCTTCCTTTCGGATTAGCCACTGCTCCAAGGATTTTCACAAAGGTACTAGGGTCCCTTCTAGCGGTGCTAAGACCAAGGGGCATTGCAGTAGTACCTTACCTGGACGACATTCTGATTCAAGCGTCGTCCCTTCCTCAAGCAAAGGCTCACACGGACATTGTCCTGGCCTTTCTCAGATCTCACGGCTGGAAAGTGAACGTGGAAAAGAGTTCTCTATCCCCGTCAACAAGGGTTCCCTTCTTGGGAACAATTATAGACTCCTTAGAAATGAGGATCTTTCTAACAGAGGCCAGAAAAACAAAACTTCTAGACTCTTGTCGGATACTTCATTCTGTTCCTCTTCCTTCCATAGCTCAGTGCATGGAAGTGATCGGGTTGATGGTAGCGGCGATGGACATAGTTCCTTTTGCGCGCATTCATCTAAGACCATTACAACTGTGCATGCTCAGTCAGTGGAATGGGGACTATACAGACTTGTCTCCGAAGATACAAGTAAATCAGAGGACCAGAGACTCACTCCGTTGGTGGCTGTCCCTGGACAATCTGTCTCAAGGGATGACGTTCCGCAGACCAGAGTGGGTCATTGTCACGACCGACGCCAGTCTGATGGGCTGGGGCGCGGTCTGGGGATCCCTGAAAGCTCAGGGTCTTTGGTCTCGGGAAGAATCTCTTCTACCGATAAATATTCTGGAACTGAGAGCGATATTCAATGCTCTCAAGGCCTGGCCTCGGCTAGCGAGGACCAAGTTCATACGGTTTCAATCAGACAACATGACAACTGTTGCGTACATCAACCATCAGGGGGGAACAAGGAGTTCCCTAGCGATGGAAGAAGTGACCAAAATCATTCTATGGGCGGAGTCTCACTCCTGCCACCTGTCTGCTATCCACATCCCAGGAGTGGAAAATTGGGAAGCGGATTTTCTGAGTCGTCAGACATTGCATCCGGGGGAGTGGGAACTCCATCCGGAAATCTTTGCCCAAGTCACTCACCTGTGGGGCATTCCAGACATGGATCTGATGGCCTCTCGTCAGAACTTCAAAGTTCCTTGCTACGGGGCCAGATCCAGGGATCCCAAGGCGGCTCTAGTGGATGCACTAGTAGCACCTTGGACCTTCAAACTAGCTTATGTGTTCCCGCCATTTCCTCTCATCCCCAGGCTGGTAGCCAGGATCAATCAGGAGAGGGCGTCGGTGATCTTGATAGCTCCTGCGTGGCCACGCAGGACTTGGTATGCAGATCTGGTGAATATGTCATCGGCTCCACCTTGGAAGCTACCTTTGAGACGAGACCTTCTTGTTCAGGGTCCGTTCGAACATCCGAATCTGGTTTCACTCCAGCTGACTGCTTGGAGATTGAACGCTTGATTTTATCGAAGCGAGGATTCTCAGATTCTGTTATTGATACTCTTGTTCAGGCCAGAAAGCCTGTAACTAGAAAGATTTACCACAAAATTTGGAAAAAATATATCTGTTGGTGTGAATCTAAAGGATTCCCTTGGGACAAGGTTAAGATTCCTAGGATTCTATCCTTCCTTCAAGAAGGATTGGAAAAAGGATTATCTGCAAGTTCCCTGAAGGGACAGATTTCTGCCTTGTCGGTATTACTTCACAAAAAGCTGGCAGCTGTGCCAGATGTTCAAGCCTTTGTTCAGGCTCTGGTTAGAATCAAGCCTGTTTACAAACCTTTGACTCCTCCTTGGAGTCTCAATTTAGTTCTTTCAGTTCTTCAGGGGGTTCCGTTTGAACCCTTACATTCCGTTGATATTAAGTTATTATCTTGGAAAGTTTTGTTTTTAGTTGCGATTTCTTCTGCTAGAAGAGTCTCAGAATTATCTGCTCTGCAGTGTTCTCCTCCTTATCTGGTGTTCCATGCAGATAAGGTGGTTTTACGTACTAAACCTGGTTTTCTTCCAAAAGTTGTTTCTAACAAAAACATTAACCAGGAGATTATCGTACCTTCTCTGTGTCCAAAACCAGTTTCAAAGAAGGAACGTTTGTTGCACAATTTGGATGTTGTTCGCGCTCTAAAATTCTATTTAGATGCTACAAAGGATTTTAGACAAACATCTTCCTTGTTTGTTGTTTATTCAGGTAAAAGGAGAGGTCAAAAAGCAACTTCTACCTCTCTCTCTTTTTGGATTAAAAGCATCATCAGATTGGCTTACGAGACTGCCGGACGGCAGCCTCCCGAAAGAATCACAGCTCATTCCACTAGGGCTGTGGCTTCCACATGGGCCTTCAAGAACGAGGCTTCTGTTGATCAGATATGTAGGGCAGCGACTTGGTCTTCTCTGCACACTTTTACCAAATTTTACAAGTTTGATACTTTTGCTTCTTCTGAGGCTATTTTTGGGAGAAAGGTTTTGCAAGCCGTGGTGCCTTCCATTTAGGTGACCTGATTTGCTCCCTCCCTTCATCCGTGTCCTAAAGCTTTGGTATTGGTTCCCACAAGTAAGGATGACGCCGTGGACCGGACACACCTATGTTGGAGAAAACAGAATTTATGTTTACCTGATAAATTTCTTTCTCCAACGGTGTGTCCGGTCCACGGCCCGCCCTGGTTTTTTAATCAGGTCTGATAATTTATTTTCTTTAACTACAGTCACCACGGTACCATATGGTTTCTCCTATGCAAATATTCCTCCTTAACGTCGGTCGAATGACTGGGGTAGGCGGAGCCTAGGAGGGATCATGTGACCAGCTTTGCTGGGCTCTTTGCCATTTCCTGTTGGGGAAGAGAATATCCCACAAGTAAGGATGACGCCGTGGACCGGACACACCGTTGGAGAAAGAAATTTATCAGGTAAACATAAATTCTGTTTTTGGAACTCCGTGCAATTTTCAGAGCTCTTCAGTTTTGGCCTCTTCTGAAGAGAGAATCGTTCATTTGTTTTCAGACAGACAATGTCACAACTGTGGCATACATCAATCATCAAGGAGGGACTCACAGTCCTCTGGCTATGAAAGAAGTATCTCGAATTTTGGTTTGGGCGGAATCCAGCTCCTGTCTAATCTCTGCGGTTCATATCCCAGGTATAGACAATTGGGAAGCGGATTATCTCAGTCGCCAAACGTTGCATCCGGGCGAATGGTCTCTTCACCCAGAGGTATTTCTTCAGATTGTTCAAATGTGGGAACTTCCAGAAATAGATCTGATGGCGTCCCATCTAAACAAGAAACTTCCCAGGTATCTGTCCAGATCCCGGGATCCTCAGGCGGAGGCAGTGGATGCATTATCACTTCCTTGGAAGTATCATCCTGCCTATATCTTTCCGCCTCTAGTTCTTCTTCCAAGAGTAATCTCCAAGATTCTGAAGGAATGCTCGTTTGTTCTGCTGGTAGCTCCGGCATGGCCTCACAGGTTTTGGTATGCGGATCTTGTCCGGATGGCCTCTTGCCAACCGTGGACTCTTCCGTTAAGACCAGACCTTCTGTCACAAGGTCCTTTTTTCCATCAGGATCTGAAATCCTTAAATTTAAAGGTATGGAGATTGAACGCTTGATTCTTGGTCAAAGAGGTTTCTCTGACTCTGTGATTAATACTATGTTACAGGCTCGTAAATCTGTATCTAGAGAGATATATTATAGAGTCTGGAAGTCTTATATTTCTTGGTGTCTTTCTCATCATTTTTCTTGGCATTCTTTTAGAATACCGAGAATTTTACAGTTTCTTCAGGATGGTTTAGATAAGGGTTTGTCCGCAAGTTCTTTGAAAGGACAAATCTCTGCTCTTTCTGTTCTTTTTCACAGAAAGATTGCTATTCTTCCTGATATTCATTGTTTTGTACAAGCTTTGGTTCGTATAAAACCTGTCATTAAGTCAATTTCTCCTCCTTGGCGTTTGAATTTGGTTCTGGGAGCTCTTCAAGCTCCTCCGTTTGAACCTATGCATTCATTGGACATTAAATTACTTTCTTGGAAAGTTTTGTTCCTTTTGGCCATCTCTTCTGCCAGAAGAGTTTCTGAATTATCTGCTCTTTCTTGTGAGTCTCCTTTTCTGATTTTTCATCAGGATAAGGCGGTGTTGCGAACTTCTTTTGAATTTTTACCTAAAGTTGTGAATTCCAACAACATTAGTAGAGAAATTGTGGTTCCTTCATTATGTCCTAATCCTAAGAATTCTAAGGAGAAATCGTTGCATTCTTTGGATGTTGTTAGAGCTTTGAAATATTATGTTGAAGCTACGAAATCTTTCCGTAAGACTTCTAGTCTATTTGTTATCTTTTCCGGTTCTAGAAAAGGCCAGAAAGCTTCTGCTATTTCTTTGGCATCTTGGTTGAAATCTTTAATTCATCTTGCCTATGTTGAGTCGGGTAAAACTCCGCCTCAGAGAATTACAGCTCATTCTACTAGGTCAGTTTCTACTTCCTGGGCGTTTAGGAATGAAGCTTCGGTTGACCAGATTTGCAAAGCAGCAACTTGGTCCTCTTTGCATACTTTTACTAAATTCTACCATTTTGATGTATTTTCTTCTTCTGAAGCAGTTTTTGGTAGAAAAGTACTTCAGGCAGCGGTTTCAGTTTGAATCTTCTGCTTATGTTTTTCATTAAACTTTATTTTGGGTGTGGATTATTTTCAGCAGGAATTGGCTGTCTTTATTTTGTCCCTCCCTCTCTAGTGACTCTTGTGTGGAAAGATCCACATCTTGGGTAGTCATTATCCCATACGTCACTAGCTCATGGACTCTTGCTAATTACATGAAAGAAAACATAATTTATGTAAGAACTTACCTGATAAATTCATTTCTTTCATATTAGCAAGAGTCCATGAGGCCCGCCCTTTTTTTGTGGTGGTTATGATTTTGTATAAAGCACAATTATTCCAATTCCTTATTTTATATGCTTTCGCACTTTTTTATCACCCCACTTCTTGGCTATTCGTTAAACTGAATTGTGGGTGTGGTGAGGGGTGTATTTATAGGCATTTTGAGGTTTGGGAAACTTTGCCCCTCCTGGTAGGAATGTATATCCCATATGTCACTAGCTCATGGACTCTTGCTAATATGAAAGAAATGAATTTATCAGGTAAGTTCTTACATAAATTATGTTTTTTACCTCTGTATTTATCTTGTATCTAAGCTTTTGCAGACTGCCTCCTTATCTCAGATCTTTTGACAGACTTGCATTTCAGGCAATTAGTGCTGACTCTTAAGTAACTTCACATGCACAATGTTATCTATATGAAACACATGAACTAACACCCTCCTAGCTGTGAAAAGCTGTGAAATGCATTCAAATTAGAGGTGGCCTTCAAGGGCTTAGAAATTATCATATGAGCCTACCTAACTAGTATTAGCCTTCAACTAAGAATAACAGGAGAACAAAGCAAATTTGATGATAAAAGTAAATTAGAAAGTTGTTTTAAATTGCATGTCCTATCTGAATCATGAAAGTTTAATTTGGACCTTACTATCCCTTTAATCTGATAAAAATGTTTCTTAAAATTGCATGCTCTGTCTAAATCCATTAAAGTTTCTTTTATACACATCTTCTGGGCAGATAATATCTTTGTTTTTGTTGTGATTATTATTATAATATTAGTTATATATACTCGCTCCCAATTATATTTCTCTTTATTTCATGACTTTTTTTTTTTTTTGTCTTCACCTTAATGTTTTTCTTTAGGTTATACAATCATATCCAAGTGTCTAGTAACTTAATGTCCGGTTGTGACTACTCGCTCTTTAAGGTAAGTGAGCAAGTTGGTTGAAATACAATTTTTAAATGAGATTACAGATGATGACTTTTTTTTTTTTTTTTTTTAACAGGATGGTGTTGAACCTATGTGGGAAGATGAAAAGAATAAGCGTGGAGGAAGATGGTTAATTACCTTAAACAAACAGCAAAGAAGAAATGATTTAGATAGATTTTGGCTTGAGACGGTATGCGTTCTTGCTTGTGGGATTTGTTATTAGAATATAAATGTTTGTTAAACAGTTATACTTGAGGTTGTCAGATCTCTGATTTTCTTACTTGGTACATTAGAAAGTCTGTTTTTTTTTGTTTGTTTTTTTCCCCTCTGGTGCAGGAAGGGATAAATCCCTTTTATGGTTATTAGCCAGTAGCTGTTGCTATCCTAGTGCTCTTGCAAATGTATAAGATTATGAATGTCGGGTTTTATGTCCCTTTTTAAAATGTGTATGTGCTTTCTGTTTGCTATGCAGGATTATGTAATTAGTAGTGAGTTTGCATATACACCGAATATGAATTTCAGTGGGGTCACTGCTATCAGATATGTTTGTTTAATATATATTTGTATGCCATGTATTGTCAAACTTGTTACCATGGAGGACTAAGAAAGTAGGTCCAAAAAGTATTCTGGCATCTACTGATACTATCCTCCTATATAAAATGGTAGATGAACAGGCCTGTCTTAAAGCTGTGTGCAGGACTTACTTAGTCTACCAACAAAATCGAGGTCAGACGGAGATCAACCAGGGCCCCCAGGCAACTATTTAGGGAAGTGTTTCTGTGGAAAGTACTCTGTTGAAATATACTAGCCGTCAAAATGTGCTACCAAGCCGTTCTGTGCATCCGCTGAATACATTTTGCCTCATACATCACGATACCCATCGTTTCAATCAACCTTCAAGGCATTCGTTTATTTAGTTTGTCAACACTTGCATTAAGCTAGTGACTGATTTTATAATCCCTCCTTCCCGCAGTCTGTCAATTACCTTATAGACAAGAGCACTGTACTGTAGGAGGAACAAGACAAACCTACAAATACAAAAGTAATTAAAATGTTAAATTGGCCCCAAAAAACTCCACACTCTCTCTCTGGTTTACACATTTTGAAATAAGAACTGAATCTGTTCAAACGGTCTACAAAAATAGATTAAAAATAGATGGTTACCAACACCCTATATTAAATAAAGATTAACACTCCTTAATACTGAGGGTTTTAATTGGTGTATGTCTTACATCTAACGTTAATAAAGTGATCACCAAGGTGAAATCAGCCTTAAAGGATTACTTTCTGTTATAATTTTTAAGCCAAACTACTAACATATTAAAGTTAATAAACATTAATTAAAACCTACTGACCTATATTTTCTCCAAAACGAAGTTTCATAACGTTATAAAAGTTATATCTTTTATTCGCTGATGATGTCACGTTATCCTGCCCACTATTTTCAGCACTGCATGTTCAAAATACTTAAACCAATGAAATTGTGTTTAAAGCGCCATTTTGAAACCTAGGTATTGTAAACGGATTGGTACAGAGCAAAGGATACCCACGGAGGGGGTTTGGAAAACAATTAAATTTGCAGACAAGATTTCTGATATACGGTAGAGATATGTTAATGAAATGCTATTGATAAAAAGCGTATTTGGGGTAGTTAGTTAGTAACAGGCATAGAAAATATTTAGTTACAGTGGCCCTTTAAGGTAGCATTTTTCGAAAAGGTTTGCACTGATTTATAACAGGAAAGCGCCAAGTCACATAAAGCACAATGTATAGATGATTTCTCTTGTTAAGTGTATCCAGTCCACAAATCATCCATTACTTATGGGATATTCTCCTTCCCAACAGGAAGTTGCAA
>NW_026512567.1:0-35724 GCF_027579735.1 Bombina bombina | reverse complement strand
TTTTCTGGAAAGCGTAGGGGCCAGAAAGCTACGGCTACCTCTTTCTTTTTGGCTGAAGAGTATCATCTGTCTGCCATATTAGACTGCTGGACAGCAGCCTCCTGAAAGAATTACGGCTCATTCTACTAGGGCTGTGGCTTCCTCATGGGCATTTAAAAGCTTTGCTTCTGTTGAACAGATTTGCAAGGCTGCAACTTGGTCGTCTCTTCATACTTTTTCCAAATTTTACAAATTTGATACTTTTACTTCTTCTGAGGCTGGTTTTGGGAGAGAGGTTCTTCAAGCAGTGGTGCCTTCTGTTTAGGTTCCTGTCTTGTCCCTCCCTTTCATACGTGTCCTATAGCTTTGGTATTGTATCCCATAAGGATGAAATCCGTGGACTCGTCATATCTTGTAAAAGAAAAGGAAATTTATGCTTACCTGATAAATTTATTTATTTTTCGATATGACGAGTCCACGGCCCACCCTGTCATTTCTAAGACAGGTATTTTTTTTTGTTAAACTTCAGTCACCTGTGCACCTTTTGGCTTTTCCTTTCTCTTCCTAACTTCGGTCGAATTACTGGAGAGGGAGGGAAGGGAGGAGCTATATATACAGCTCTGCTGTGGTGCTCTTTGCCACTTCCTGCTAAACTGGAGGCGTAATCCCATAAGTAAGGATGAAATCCGTGGACTCGTCATATCGTAAAAGAAATAAATTTATCAGGTAAGCATAAATTTCCTTTTTTTTCCCAATGGCACGATCGATTCCATTCAATTACTGTTGGGAATTCAACTCCTATATTTCAATACATTATACAGTTCAAACTGCTTAAATGCAGTGGCTTCCCTGTATTGCCTTCACAAATCCTCTCAAATTCCTTCTAAACTATGAAAATATTTCACTTTTAAAAATTCCTATGTGTAATAAATTTCAGAACTTTCACTACAGACATTGTGTCTTGGATTGATGAGACTGGGACAGGCTGTAGATCGATAACACAAAACGAGCAGAGAGTTTTCCTCAGCTAAACTTCTCAGTCTGCTTTTAACCTGATACAGCAAGACCGGGTAGTGAGAGCGTATCAGGACTATGCGCTGGAAACAAAACTAATTCTCACAGCAGAAATAGACGCTTACTACACAAACTCTAATGATTTCTCTTTTTTTGGTGACGTCCTACAGCCTGTCCCAGTCTAATCAATCCAACAGAGACGATGTCTGCAGTCAAAGTTCTGACATTTATTACACACAGTAATTTTTAAAAGCGATGTATTTTGTTCTTAGTACACATCTGCATTCATTACTTTTGGGAAATAAGAACCTGGCCACCAGGAGGAGGCAAAGACAACCCAGCCAAATGCTTAAATACTCCTTCCACTCCCCTCATCCACCAGTTATTCTTTGCCTTTCGTCCTAGGAGGTTGGCAGAGAAGTGTCAGAATTTTTGTATTTTTGTCTCTTATGGAGGGTAGTACTCTTCGGCATGGGACAGGAGTTTTAAATAGTCCTGTCAATCTCTGTGACGGCTTTTAATGAAAGTTAGAATCTGGAGATGTAGGGAGAGTCATTCTGCGAAACCATCCCAACTCGGATTAACAGCTCCTCAAGCAGTCGGCATTGTCTAAATTTTCTTCACTGCCTGCTTTCTTCTCTCAAGGGGATGCTACTATCTGTCACACTTGAAAGGTTGTGTTCCTGTTCCACGTCGTAGATTCCGGTAAGATCATTTCATTTTACTTTATTCATTAATGTGCTGTAATGTGAATGTTTTCCCGAGAGGCTACCACCTTGCTTAACGAGGGGGGTTATTGAACAGGGGTTGTTTATAATCATGTTTGTTATGTGATTCAACCTGCTTATGTGTGATGTTGATTGGCTCGTGGTTTGGAAAATTGAGGCCTTTGGAAGTGACACAGCCTTTTGGTTGGGTGTGCTTTTTTGGACTGTACGGTTCACCTTGTGTTCTGGCGTGGTTACGTTCCGTGTTCCATTTCCGCATTCCCGACTGTGTGGCGAAGGAAATTTCCATCTAAAAGAGGAGGAGAGTCCACGGCTTCATTCATTACTATTAGGAATTAAGAACCTGGCTACCAGGTGGAGGCAAAGACACCCCAGCCAAAGGCTTAAATACCTCCCCCACTTCCCTCATCCCCCAGTCATTCTTTGCCTTCCATCACAGGAGGATGGCAGAGAAGTGCCGGAGTTTCGTGTAATCTCTTATGGAGGGTAGTACTCTTCCCAGTGGGACGGGAGTTTAAAGTAGTCCTGTCAGCCTCTCTGTGAGAGCATGGATGAAAGTTAGAGTCCAGAGATGCAGGGAAAGTCTTTCTGCAAAACCATCCCGACTCATTAACAGCTCCTCGAGCAATCGGCGTTGACGAATTTCGCTGCCTGCTTTCTACACTCAAGTCCATGTCAGGAGCAAGGCTACTAACCTGTCACACTTGAAGGGCCGTGTTCCTGTTCCACAGCGTAGATTCTAGTAAGGTCGTTTACATTTTTATTAATATGATAACATAAAGATGACAAGGTCACAGTGTGGCGCCTTTTTATCTTTACAGAATCGAGGATTTATACATAAGGTTTGTGTCATTGCTGCGTTATATGTGAGATGAGGCTCTGGCAATGTGTGGAACTTCATTTGACTTGCGGCAATTCCGCTGCCCTTTTTTGGCTTGCTTCCCTAGTGCGGGGGCGGTCCTGCAAGGCACGCCATGTGACTGGATAGGTCTATCCCTCTTTCTCTGGTCATCTGTGGCGCAGGAGTGACCGGGTCCTAGGAGGTGGTGAGTGCCCCGGCCATTGTTAAAGAGGGATCTCCCTCTTTAAGTCTCATTCCTGTGTTTATTGCGAGTAGGTTCTGGTAGATCAGCCTCCTCCACTTTGTTCCACATGCCTTGATAAAGTTACAACATCTAAATGCCCATTTATCTCCTATTGCACATGCAGCACACCGTGGTCCAACCGTTACTCCTTCGGGAAAGATTTATTGGTCGACAGACTTTCCTAAGATTTGCGTTTCTGGACCAACACTTCCAGTTTGTGGCCCTTCCTTTTGGTCTGGCCACGGCCCGAGAGTCTTCACCTAGGTTCTTGGGGTGCTGCTTGCAGTAGCCAGATCCAGGGGCATTGCATTCTTCAGAAGTTGTTTTGGATATGTTAAAAATGTCTCTTTTATGTTTTTTCCCCTATGAGGGAGATTTTATGTAGCTTGCCGGTTAGGACCCTAGGTGCAGGCTGGTCCTGTCGGGTTCGTTCGGTCTTGCGGTTGTTAAGACACCTAACGTTGTTCTTCTCGGCTGGTTCGGTAGAAGCGTCGAATGCTCAAGTTATTGTTTTTAATGTTCAACTAAGCATTCAAGAGGACCTGTGGGTCTGTGAGGTGGGAAGGATTGTTTCAGTCCTTATAGCCTTCAGTCATAGATGGCCGGGCAGGGGAGTTTTCCGCTGCATCACTCTCACATCTGATTTCAGCAGAAATTAGTTTTCCTCCCCCATGTGGTGGAGGGTTGGAGGGCTTAATGCCCCTTACTGCAGTTGAGCGGTTTGGCCTTCATTTTTAGGCCTGATCCAACAGCTTGTACAGGATAGCTGTCTAGCATGCGGAAGGTTTGCTGTTTGAAACCAGTTGCAACTCTTGACACCTTGCAGGTGTACGCGTAAGCGGTTTGTAATGTATCTAGATGCAGCTCTTACTCTTTGACGTTTACTCTCTTGAGTTATTATAGACCTTTGGGTCATCTTCCATTGTCTCCGGGTGAGTCGGATCTCTTTTTAGGGATCTGTGTTTCCGGGTAATGGTTGTTCCCTGCAGGGATTTTGTTTAGCTCTGGGTTTTCCGTAGCTGGGTTGACTTAGTGCCTTACTCTTCCTTGTGTCCTCTGCTTGTGCTGAGATTATAGAGACTAGTCCTGCTAGTAGGATTTTTTTTACTTCGCGGTATCCCTTGGTTTTCCTGAGGCTCTGAGGAGTATCTTCATACATTTTCTAGCCTTGCTCCTTGGAGCGTTGGACTTTAGCTAGGGGTGGTTCCTTCCTTTGGTCGGAGCTTTCAAGTTCTTCTCGCTATCCGGATTCTCTGGCTATGCATCCATACCCTTGTGTCTGGCTTTTTGGCCAGTTGGGGTGTTTAGTTCTAGGGTAGGTTTGCCTGAACTATTTGGTGCCCGGACCTGTTTTTTCCCCTGAGATTTCCGGTTGTTGAAGCTTCGCTTGGTCTTTTTCCTGACCCAGTCTTGGGTGGTTTTGGAATCTTGGATCTCAGGGATGGTCGGGGTGTTCCACGGTAGTGGGAACTTGGGCTATGTTCTTGCTCCATCTACCTAACCCGGTCATGGTTGGCCAGGTTTTCGGAGTATTTTTTACTCTTTGCCACAGAGTGGCCCATGTCATCTGGGGGTTAGCCGTGTGGCTTGAGCCTCAAGGGTGGTTGGGTCATACCCAGCTGCATTCCCCTGGTCAGCTTGCCAGTGTTCCAGTGGATTCCCTGCTCTGCAGGCGAATGGGTTGGCTGTGCCTCTGCTTGGCAAGCTACTTGTAAGGGGGTCCTTTTCTAGGACATCTGTGTTGGGAATCTCTCTTCCCATTAGCCGGTGGTTTCGGGCCTTGAGGACAATTGTTGCCCTTCCGGCTTCATCCCTTTTCTTTAGGAGATATTCTCCTCCCTATGGAGATAGAGTCCTTGCTGAGGGCTTCTCCTAGATGGGATGAGGAAAGTTGGGATTGGTTCCCCCTGATGTCTTGCTGACTCCAAGCAGACTTGTTGGGCCTTTATTTTGATAGATCTTTCGGTCTATGGCCTTGTTGTCTGTTTTCAGAGTCGGGTTGTACTTGTACCCTGTGAGGATGGCTGTGCTATCCTTACACTCGTTCCTGTACCTGTTTCAGGATTCTTTTTCTCCAACATTGGTGTGTCCGGTCCACGGCGTCATCCTTACTTGTGGGATTATCTCTTCCCCAACAGGAAATGAAAAAAGAGTCCCAGCAAAGCTGGCCATATAGTCCCTCCTAGGCTCCGCCCACCCCAGTCATTCTCTTTGCAGTTGCACAGGCAACATCTCCACGGAGATGGTTAAGAGTATGTGGTGTTTAGTTTTGGTTTTTTTTTCTTCTATAAAGTTTGTTATTTTAAAATAGTGCTGGTATGTACTATTTACTCTGAAACAGAAAAGGATGAAGATTTCTGTTTGTGAGAGGAAGATGATTTTAGCAGACAGTAACTAAAATCGATTGCCGTTTCCACATAGGACTGTTGAGATGAAGTAACTTCAGTTGGGGGAAACAGTTAGCAGACTTTTCTGCTTAAGGTATGACTAGCCATATTTCTAACAAGACCATGTAATGCTGGAAGGCTGTCATTTCCCCTCATGGGGACCGGTAAGCCATTTTCTTAGTCAAGCAAACAGAATAAAGGGCTTAATATGGGCTATAAAACTGGTAGACACTTTATGGGCTAAATCGATTGCTTTATTTGGGCATTTTATTCATGTTTATGCTGATAATTCACATTTATAAACTTGGGGAACGTTTTTTAACGGCAGGCACTATGTTAGACACCTTTTCCAGTCAGGGAGGGCCTTCCCAGTTGTAGGCTGAGCCTCATTTCTCCAACATAGGTGTGTCCGGTCCACGGCGTCATCCTTACTTGTGGGATATTCTCTTCCCCAACAGGAAATGGCAAAGAGCCCAGCAAAGCTGGTCACATGATCCCTCCTAGGCTCCGCCTACCCCAGTCATTCTCTTTGCCGTTGTACAGGCAACATCTCCACGGAGATGGCTTAGAGTTTTTTAGTGTTTAACTGTAGTTTTTTATTATTCAATCAAGAGTTTGTTATTTTGAAATAGTGCTGGTATGTACTATTTACTCAGAAACAGAAAAGAGATGAAGATTTCTGTTTGTATGAGGAAAATGATTTTAGCAACCGTAACTAAAATCCATGGCTGTTCCACACAGGACTGTTGAGAGCAATTAACTTCAGTTGGGGGAACAGTGTGCAGTCTCTTGCTGCTTGAGGTATGACACATTCTAACAAGACGATGTAATGCTGGAAGCTGTCATTTTCCCTATGGGATCCGGTAAGCCATATTTATTACGATCGTAAATAAGGGCTTTACAAGGGCTTATTTAGACTGTAGACTTTTCTGGGCTAAATCGATTCATTATTAGCACATATTTAGCCTTGAGGAATCATTTTATCTGGGTATTTTGATATAATAATATCGGCAGGCACTGTATTAGACACCTTATTTCTTAGGGGCTTTCCCAAAGCATAAGCAGAGTCTCATTTTCGCGCCGGTGTGGCGCACTTGTTTTTGAGAGGCATGGCATGCAGTCGCATGTGAGAGGAGCTCTGATACTTAGAAAAGACTTTCTGAAGGCGTCATTTGGTATCGTATTCCCCTTTGGGTTTGGTTGGGTCTCAGCAAAGCAGATACCAGGGACTGTAAAGGGGTTAAAGCTTAAAACGGCTCCGGTTCCGTTATTTTAAGGGTTAAAGCTTCCAAATTTGGTGTGCAATATTTTTAAGGCTTTAAGACACTGTGGTGAAAATTTGGTGATTTTTGAACAATTCCTTCATGTTTTTTCGCAATTGCAGTAATAAAGTGTGTTCAGTTTAAAATTTAAAGTGACAGTAACGGTTTTATTTTAAAACGTTTTTTGTACTTTCTTATCAAGTTTATGCCTGTTTAACATGTCTGAACTACCAGATAGACTGTGTTCTGAATGTGGGGAAGCCAGAATTCCTATTCATTTAAATAAATGTGATTTATGTGATAATGACAATGATGCCCAAGATGATTCCTCAAGTGAGGGGAGTAAGCATGGTACTGCATCATTCCCTCCTTCGTCTACACGAGTCTTGCCCACTCAGGAGGCCCCTAGTACATCTAGCGCGCCAATACTCCTTACTATGCAACAATTAACGGCTGTAATGGATAATTCTGTCAAAAACATTTTAGCCAAAATGAACCCTTGTCAGCGTAAGCGTGGCTGCTCTGTTTTAGTTACTGAAGAGCATGACGACGCTGATATTAATATCTCTGAAGGGCCCCTAATCCAATCTGAGGGGGCCAGGGAGGTTTTGTCTGAGGGAGAAATTACTGATTCAGGGAACATCTCTCATCAGGCTGAATCTGATGTGATTACATTTAAATTTAAGTTGGAACATCTCCGCATTTTGCTTAAGGAGGTATTATCCACTCTGGATGATTGTGAAAAGTTGGTCATTCCAGAGAAACTATGTAAAATGGACAAGTTCCTAGAGGTGCCGGGGCTCCCAGAAGCTTTTCCTATACCCAAGCGGGTGGCGGACATTGTTAATAAAGAATGGGAAAGGCCCGGTATTCCTTTCGTCCCTCCCCCCATATTTAAAAAATTGTTTCCTATGGTCGACCCCAGAAAGGACTTATGGCAGTCAGTCCCCAAGGTCGAGGGAGCGGTTTCTACTTTAAACAAACGCACCACTATACCCATAGAGGATAGTTGTGCTTTCAAAGATCCTATGGATAAAAAATTAGAAGGTTTGCTTAAAAAGATGTTTGTTCAGCAGGGTTACCTTCTACAACCCATTTCATGCATTGTCCCTGTCACTACAGCTGCATATTTCTGGTTTGATGAACTGATTAAGGTGCTCGATAGTGATTCTCCTCCTTATGAGGAGATTATGGACAGAATCAATGCTCTCAAATTGGCTAATTCTTTCACTCTAGACGCCACTTTGCAAGTGGCTAGGTTAGCGGCTAAGAATTCTGGGTTTGCTATTGTGGCGCGCAGAGCGCTTTGGTTGAAATCTTGGTCGGCTGATGCGTCTTCCAAGAACAAGTTACTAAACATTCCTTTCAAGGGGAAAACGCTGTTTGGCCCTGACTTGAAAGAGATTATCTCTGATATCACTGGGGGTAAGGGCCACGCCCTTCCTCAGGATAGGCCTTTCAAGGCAAAAAATAGACCTAATTTTCGTCCCTTTCGTAAAAACGGACCAGCCCAAGGTGCTACGTCCTCTAAGCAAGAGGGTAATACTTCTCAAGCCAAGCCAGCTTGGAGACCAATGCAAGGCTGGAACAAGGGAAAGCAGGCCAAGAAACCTGTCACTGCTACCAAGACAGCATGAAATATTGGCCCCCGATCCGGGACCGGATCTGGTGGGGGGCAGACTCTCTCTCTTCGCTCAGGCTTGGGCAAGAGATGTTCTGGATCCTTGGGCGCTAGAAATAGTCTCCCAGGGTTATCTTCTGGAATTCAAGGGACTTCCCCCAAGGGGGAGGTTCCACAGGTCTCAGTTGTCTTCAGACCACATAAAAAGACAGGCGTTCTTACATTGTGTAGAAGACCTGTTAAAAATGGGAGTGATTCATCCTGTTCCATTAAGAGAACAAGGGATGGGGTTCTACTCCAATCTGTTCATAGTTCCCAAAAAAGAGGGAACGTTCAGACCAATCTTAGATCTCAAGATCTTAAACAAATTTCTCAAGGTCCCATCGTTCAAGATGGAAACCATTCGAACTATCCTTCCTTCCATCCAGGAAGGTCAATTCATGACCACGGTGGATTTAAAGGATGCGTATCTACATATTCCTATCCACAAGGAACATCATCGGTTCCTAAGGTTTGCTTTCCTGGACAAACATTACCAGTTTGTGGCGCTTCCTTTCGGATTAGCCACTGCTCCAAGGATTTTCACAAAGGTACTAGGGTCCCTTCTAGCGGTACTAAGACCAAGGGGCATTGCAGTAGTACCTTACCTGGACGACATTCTGATTCAAGCGTCGTCCCTCCCTCGAGCAAAGGCTCACACGGACATCGTCCTGGCCTTTCTCAGATCTCACGGCTGGAAAGTGAACGTGGAAAAGAGTTCTCTATCCCCGTCAACAAGGGTTCCCTTCTTGGGAACAATTATAGACTCCTCAGAAATGAGGATTTTTCTAACAGAGGCCAGAAAGACAAAACTTCTGGACTCTTGTCGGATACTTCATTCCGTTCCTCTTCCTTCCGTAGCTCAGTGCATGGAAGTGATCGGGTTGATGGTAGCGGCAATGGACATAGTTCCTTTTGCGCGCATTCATCTAAGACCATTACAACTGTGCATGCTCAGTCAGTGGAATGGGGACTATACAGACTTGTCTCCAAAGATACAAGTAAATCAGAGGACCAGAGACTCACTCCGTTGGTGGCTGTCCCTGGACAACCTGTCACGAGGGATGACATTCCGCAGACCAGAGTGGGTCATTGTCACGACCGACGCCAGTCTGATGGGCTGGGGCGCGGTCTGGGGATCCCTGAAAGCTCAGGGTCTTTGGTCTCGGGAAGAATCTCTTCTACCGATAAATATTCTGGAACTGAGAGCGATATTCAATGCTCTCAAGGCTTGGCCTCAGCTAGCGAGGACCAAGTTCATACGGTTTCAATCAGACAACATGACGACTGTTGCGTACATCAACCATCAGGGGGGAACAAGGAGTTCCCTAGCGATGGAAGAAGTGACCAAGATTATTCTATGGGCGGAGTCTCACTCCTGCCACCTGTCTGCTATCCACATCCCGGGAGTGGAAAATTGGGAAGCGGATTTTCTGAGTCGTCAGACATTGCATCCGGGGGAGTGGGAACTCCATCCGGAAATCTTTGCCCAAGTCACTCAACTATGGGGCATTCCAGACATGGATCTGATGGCCTCTCGTCAGAACTTCAAAGTTCCTTGCTACGGGTCCAGATCCAGGGATCCCAAGGCGGCTCTAGTGGATGCACTAGTAGCACCTTGGACCTTCAAACTAGCTTATGTGTTCCCGCCGTTTCCTCTCATCCCCAGGCTGGTAGCCAGGATCAATCAGGAGAGGGCGTCGGTGATCTTGATAGCTCCTGCGTGGCCACGCAGGACTTGGTATGCAGATCTGGTGAATATGTCATCGGCTCCACCTTGGAAGCTACCTTTGAGACGAGACCTTCTTGTTCAGGGTCCGTTCGAACATCCGAATCTGGTTTCACTCCAGCTGACTGCTTGGAGATTGAACGCTTGATTTTATCGAAGCGAGGTTTCTCAGATTCTGTTATCGATACTCTTGTTCAGGCCAGAAAGCCTGTAACTAGAAAGATTTACCACAAAATTTGGAAAAAATATATCTGTTGGTGTGAATCTAAAGGATTCCCTTGGGACAAGGTTAAGATTCCTAGGATTCTATCCTTCCTTCAAGAAGGATTGGAAAAAGGATTATCGGCAAGTTCCCTGAAGGGACAGATTTCTGCCTTGTCGGTGTTACTTCACAAAAAACTGGCAGCTGTGCCAGATGTTCAAGCCTTTGTTCAGGCTCTGGTTAGAATCAAGCCTGTTTACAAACCTTTGACTCCTCCTTGGAGTCTCAATTTAGTTCTTTCAGTTCTTCAGGGGGTTCCGTTTGAACCCTTACATTCCGTTGATATTAAGTTATTATCTTGGAAAGTTTTGTTTTTAGTTGCAATTTCTTCTGCTAGAAGAGTTTCAGAATTATCTGCTCTGCAGTGTTCTCCTCCTTATCTGGTGTTCCATGCAGATAAGGTGGTTTTACGTACTAAACCTGGTTTTCTTCCAAAAGTTGTTTCTAACAAAAACATTAACCAGGAGATTATCGTACCTTCTCTGTGTCCGAAACCAGTTTCAAAGAAGGAACGCTTGTTGCACAATTTGGATGTTGTTCGCGCTCTAAAATTCTATTTAGATGCTACAAAGGATTTTAGACAAACATCTTCCTTGTTTGTTGTTTATTCAGGTAAAAGGAGAGGTCAAAAAGCAACTTCTACCTCTCTCTCTTTTTGGATTAAAAGCATCATCAGATTGGCTTACGAGACTGCCGGACGGCAGCCTCCCGAAAGAATCACAGCTCATTCCACTAGGGCTGTGGCTTCCACATGGGCCTTCAAGAACGAGGCTTCTGTTGATCAGATATGTAGGGCAGCGACTTGGTCTTCACTGCACACTTTTACCAAATTTTACAAGTTTGATACTTTTGCTTCTTCTGAGGCTATTTTTGGGAGAAAGGTTTTGCAAGCCGTGGTGCCTTCCATTTAGGTGACCTGATTTGCTCCCTCCCTTCATCCGTGTCCTAAAGCTTTGGTATTGGTTCCCACAAGTAAGGATGACGCCGTGGACCGGACACACCTATGTTGGAGAAAACAGAATTTATGTTTACCTGATAAATTACTTTCTCCAACGGTGTGTCCGGTCCACGGCCCGCCCTGGTTTTTTAATCAGGTCTGATAATTTATTTTCTTTAACTACAGTCACCACGGTACCATATGGTTTCTCCTATGCTATTATTCCTCCTTAACGTCGGTCGAATGACTGGGGTAGGCGGAGCCTAGGAGGGATCATGTGACCAGCTTTGCTGGGCTCTTTGCCATTTCCTGTTGGGGAAGAGAATATCCCACAAGTAAGGATGACGCCGTGGACCGGACACACCGTTGGAGAAAGAAATTTATCAGGTAAACATAAATTCTGTTTTTCGCGCCATTACTGCGCAGTTGTTTTTGAGAGCAAGACATGCAGATGCATGTGTGAGGATCTGAAAGTAGCTGGAAAAGTTTCTAGAAGGCGTCACTTGGTATCGTATTCCCCTCTGGGCTTGGTTAGGTCACAGCAAAGGCTATAGCTGGGACTGTATAGGGGTTAAATTTGTAACCGGCTCCGGTTCCGTTATTTTAAGGGTTAAAGCTCTGAAAATTGGTGTGCAATACTCTTAATGCTTTAAGACACTGTGGTGAAATTTTGGTAATTTTTGAACAATTCCTTCATACTTTTTCACATATTCAGTAATAAAGTGTTTTCTGTTTAAAATTTAAAGAGACAGTAACGGTTTTGTTTTAAAACGTTTTTTGTGCTTTATTGACAAGTTTAAGCCTGTTTAACATGTCTGTGCCTTCGGATAAGCTATGTTCTATATGTATGAAAGCCAATGTGTCTCCCCATTTAAATTTGTGTGATAATTGTGCCATAGCGTCCAAACAAAGTAAGGACAGTACTGCCACAAATAATGAAATTGCCCAAGATGATTCCTCAGATGAGGGGAGTAAACATGATACTACATCATCTCCTACTGTGTCTACACCAGTTTTGCCCACGCAGGAGGCCCCTAGTACATCTAGCGTGCCAATGCTTATTACCATGCAACAATTGACGGCTGTAATGGATAACTCCATAGCAAATATTTTATCCAAAATGCCTACATATCAGAGAAAGCGCGATTGCTCTGTTTTAAACACTTATGAGCAGGAGGGCGCTGATAATTGTTCTGTCATACCCTCACACCAATCTGAAGTGGCCATGAGGGAGGTTTTGTCAGATGGGGAAATTTCAGATTTAGGGAAAATTTCTCAACAAGCTGAACCTGATGTTGTGACATTTAAATTTAAATTAGAACATCTCCGCGCAATGCTTAAGGAGGTGTTATCTACTCTGGATGATTGTGACAACTTGGTCATTCCAGAGAAATTATGCAAGATGGACAAGTTCCTAGAGGTTCCGGTGCACCCCGACGCTTTTCCTATACCCAAGCGGGTGGCGGACATAGTGAATAAGGAGTGGGAAAAGCCCGGCATACCTTTTTGTTCCCCCCCCTATATTTAAGAAATTATTTCCTATGGTCGACCCCAGAAAGGACTTATGGCAGACAGTCCCTAAGGTCGAGGGGGCAGTTTCTACTCTAAACAAGCGCACTACTATTCCTATCGAGGATAGTTGTGCTTTCAAAGATCCTATGGATAAAAAATTGGAGGGTTTGCTTAAAAAGATTTTTGTACAGCAAGGTTACCTTCTACAACCCATTTCGTGCATTGTTCCTGTCACTACAGCAGCGTGGTTCTGGTTCGAGGAACTAGAAAAGTCTGTCAGTAGAGAGACTCCATATGAGGAGGTTATGGACAGAGTTCACGCACTTAAGTTGGCTAACTCTTTTATTTTAGATGCCGCTTTGCAATTAGCTAGATTAGCGGCGAAAAATTCAGGGTTTGCAATCGTGGCGCGCAGAGCGCTTTGGCTAAAGTCTTGGTCAGCGGATGTGTCATCCAAGACAAAAAGGAGATTATCTCAGACATCACTGGGGGAAAGGGCCACGCCCTTCCACAAGATAGACCTTTCAAGGCCAAGAATAAGTCTAATTTCTCCAACATAGGTGTGTCCGGTCCACGGCGTCATCCTTACTTGTGGGATATTCTCTTCCCCAACAGGAAATGGCAAAGAGCCCAGGATTCCCATGGAATAAGATAAAAATTCCTAAGATTCTCTCCTTTCTACAAGAAGGTTTGGAGAAAGGATTATCTGCAAGTTCTGTTTGAACCTCTACATTACATAGATATTAAGTTAATATCTTGGAAAGTTTTGTTTTTGGTTGCTATTTCTTCTGCTAGAAGAGTTTCAGAGTTATCTGCTCTGCAGTGTTCTCCGCCCTATCTGGTGTTCCATGCAGATAAGGTGGTTTTGCGTACTAAGCCTGGTTTTCTTCCAAAGGTTGTTTCTAACAAGAATATTAACCAGGAGATAGTTGTACCTTCTTTATGTCCGAATACAGTTTCAAAGAAGGAACGTTTGTTACACAATTTGGACGTAGTCCGTGCTCTAAAATTCTATTTAGAGGCTACAAAAGATTTCAGACAAACATCTTCTTTGTTTGTTGTCTATTCTGGTAAAAGGAGAGGTCAAAAGCGACTTCTACCTCTTTCCTTTTGGCTTAAAAGCATCATCCGATTGGCTTATGAGACTGCCGGACGGCAGCCTCCTGAAAGAATCACAGCTCACTCCACTAGGGCTGTGGCTTCCACATGGGCCTTCAAGAACGAGGCTTCTGTTGACCAGATATGTAAGGCAGCGACTTGGTCTTCACTGCACACTTTTGCCAAATTTTACAAATTTGATACTTTTGCTTCTTCGGAGGCTATTTTTGGGAGAAAGGTTTTGCATGCCGTGGTGCCTTCCGTTTAGGTAACCTGATTTGCTCCCTCCCTTCATCCGTGTCCTAAAGCTTTGGTATTGGTTCCCACAAGTAAGGATGACGCCGTGGACCGGACACACCAATGTTGGAGAAAACAGAATTTATGCTTACCTGATAAATTACTTTCTCCAACGGTGTGTCCGGTCCATGGCCCGCCCTGGTTTTTTAATCAGGTCTGATGAATTATTTTCTCTAACTACAGTCACCACGGTACCATATGGTTTCTCCTATATTTTTCCTCCTGTCCGTCGGTCGAATGACTGGGGTGGGCGGAGCCTAGGAGGGACTATATGGCCAGCTTTGCTGGGACTCTTTGCCATTTCCTGTTGGGGAAGAGATATTCCCACAAGTAAGGATGACTCCGTGGACCGGACACACCGTTGGAGAAAGTAATTTATCAGGTAAGCATAAATTCTGTTTTTTCCCCTGTTTTGGATCCCTGAGGCTGGGTTGGTCGAGTTGATTGTGGGTCTGCAGGTCAGGATGGCCGAGTGGTCTATGGAGCTGCGTTCGAGCCAGCTGTAGTAGCCTGATCGGAAGGTTTGCAGTTTGAAACCAGCTGCATCTATTTGCACCTTAATTGTGTGCTCGCAAGCTGTTTTAAAAGTCACCGTCTCCTCTGGATGTGTGAACTTTGTTGAGTCTATCCTGTTAGCTTAGTCTGCTAGTGTATAGATTTTCCTTTCAACTTGCTCCATTGATTCAGAAGAGGGTTTACTCTTCCTTCGAGTACTAAGGGTATACTTTCCTTCTCGGGGGGCCTCAATTGAGGTTTTGTGTTCCCCTTTTTTTAGGGAACTATGTGTGGGTCTGGCGACTTAGGTTGCCTGGAGCGTGCCCTCTGTCTGGGGGTTGCTTTTGCGGTCAGTTTTCTTGCTTAATTGCTTCTTTCTCGCAAGTACCCTCTGTCGTCCTGTTTTGGGCGCTGTGCTCTCAAACTTTTTTTTTTTTTTTTTACCTGGGTGTATTACACACATTTTCATGGTCAAATGCTTTGGTATTCTTGACACTGGGAGGACATTGCCTCTTCGGTTTCATTCCGTGCTTTCAGGATGTTGGAGAGACGTCTGTTCTGTCTCTGTGCCCGGTCTTACCCCGGGTTTCACTTGGCATAGGTGAGGCCTCCTTTCCCTGTTTGGGCCCCTTTGGGTCTAAGTGAGCTGGGCTCCTTCGTGGAAGTGTTCTTTTTTTATATTAGGGGATCTTTCGGTTTCCTTGGTTCTCGTTTGCCTTGTTCCTTTGGGGGATTCGTCTGGTGTCTCCTTCATTTGTGGAGATGAGAGTTGGGGGACCATTTGTTGTGCAATGGTGTCTCCTGGAGGACTCAGCTGAGTGTTGGCTCAGTTGAGTCCGTTTTGCGGTCTCTAGTTTTGGCTTCTGGAATAACTGCGAGTCAGTGTCATTGGGGCTTTCACTATTAAAATTTTCTCGGCTTCGGACAAAGCATTTTTTTTATTGGCTATTGGTTCAGGCCTGGTGCCCTCAGTGTGGGCCACCTTTTGTACCTTCCAGTCTTGGCATTCAGTGTCCTCTATAGCTTGGGTATTGTTTTCCAAAAAATAATGAATGCAACTGTGGACTCTTTGCATTTAAGAAGAAAAACATAAATTATGCATACCTGATAATTTCCTTTTTCTTCTGATGGAAAGAGTCCAAAGCTCCCCACCCGTAATTTCTTTTACAAGATATGACGAGTCCACGGATTTAATCCTTGTGGGATATCGCCTCCTGGTCAGCAGGAAGTGGCAAAGAGCTCCACAGCAGAGCTGCATATATAGCCCCTCCCTTCCCTCCCCCCCAGTCATTCTCTTTGCCTGTGTTAGTGATAGGAAGAGGTAAAGTGAGGTGTTAGTTTAGATTCTTCAATCAAGAATTTTTTATTTTTAAATGGTGCCAAAGTGTACTATTTTATTACAGAGCAGCTTCAAATAGTCTCTTTAGACTGTGGGAACTGGTGGATTTTTGACTCCACTGTGCCTCCCAGAATTGTGCTGCATTGATGTACAAAGTCTTAGAAAATCTTAACTAAGACTTTTTCTGTTTCACAGGTCCTCAGGAGGATATGGAGCACATCTTGACACTGTGAAGACTCAGCATAAAGGTAAGTGCAGTTCTTTTATTCTGGGGAACAGACTCTCAGATGGACTGTATCTTCCCTATGCTGGGGATTGGTATGTAAGTACAGCAGTGACAAAACCAGACACTCTAGCGATTTATTACCTAGAAGCGCTGCTATACATATACAAAATGACATAAGGTACCAAGTTTTCTGACTAAGTTTATTAAAGAGGGAGCAACTGGGGACTATTGTGTATATGCTTTTTCTAGACATTCAAGCGTGTGTGCCTTGAAGCGCTAGGGAGTTGTGTGGGGGCTATTGTTATGGGGCTGGAGACACAAGGTTGAACAGATAACTGTACGTTTATGGTTATATGCCTATTCCGGAGTGCATATGAATACTCTTATCTCCGGTTAATGGCGGATGTTGCTTATCTTCATAGAGCATTTTACATTACGTCCACGAGGGGCGGATCTAGACTTTGTGCGCTTTAATAGCGCAGTCAGTTGGTGATCGATCGTCTCAGCCTCTAGCCTGTTCTTCCGCATTGCGTATGTTATTGTTGTTCCGGTCACAGGTGCAGGTAGGAGCCTCAGCAGAGCTGCGGCGAGGGTGACGAGGCTTTTAATATTAGAAGCAGTCTATGCCTTATTACCTTGATTATTACCAAATCATAATGCACAATGTAAGAGGGAAGGTTTATCTTAGAAATTCTCCTTTGCAATAACAAATGGATATATATGTCATTTTAAAAATAAAAGACGGATATATATGTGATTTGAGTCTTAAAGATACAGTACTCAATATATTTATTTTTACAACAGAATTCTGTGAGTGTCTCATTTTTACAATTTTTTCACTTTATTAAGATGGATGAGCATAGTGCATGCCTTATGTGTTTACATGCCATTGTGGAACCCCCTGTTACACTTTGTCCCTCATGTATAACTAGAGCATTACAGTGCAAGGAACAAATTTTCTTATCTGATTGTACACAGGATGATGAGGTTCAGGATAAAACTCAATCCCAAGCGTCTCAGCCCATAACGCTCACACAGGCGACGCCATGTTCTTCATCAGTGTCTGCATCATTCACTCTGCAGGATATGGCTACAGTTATGTCCTCAACCCTTACAGAGGTGGTATCTAAGTTGCCAGTACTACAGGGTAAACGTAGTAGAATAGAGACCCAGGTAGTCCAGACGACTTCTGATTCCTTGATGGCGATCCCTGATCTTCCCTCCCAGGACTCTGTAGTGGGATTTTATCAGAAGGAGAACTGTCTGACTCAGGTAGTGCATTACCCAAGACAGATTCGGACGTGATGTCCTTCAGATTTAAGCTTGAACACCTTTGTCTGTTATTGCGGGAGGTTTTGTTAACTCTGGACGACTGTGACTCTATTGTAGTCCCTCCAGAGAAATTGTGTAAGATGTACAGATATTTGGAAGTTCCTACTTACGCTGATGTTTTCTCCAACATAGGTGTGTCCGGTCCACGGCGTCATCCTTACTTGTGGGATATTCTCTTCCCCAACAGGAAATGGCAAAGAGCCCAGCAAAGCTGGTCACATGATCCCTCCTAGGCTCCGCCTACCCCAGTCATTCTCTTTGCCGTTGTACAGGCAACATCTCCACGGAGATGGCTTAGAGTTTTTTAGTGTTTAACTGTAGTTTTTCATTATTCAATCAAGAGTTTGTTATTTTCAAATAGTGCTGGTACGTACTATTTACTCAGAAACAGAAAAGAGATGAAGAATTCTGTTTGTATGAGGAAAATGATTTTAGCAACCGTAACTAAAATCCATGGCTGTTCCACACAGGACTGTTGAGAGCAATTAACTTCAGTTGGGGGAACAGTTTGCAGTCCTTTGCTGCTTGAGGTATGACACATTCTAACAAGACGATGTAATGCTGGAAGCTGTCATTTTCCCTATGGGATCCGGTAAGCCATGTTTATTACGATTGTAAATAAGGGCTTCACAAGGGCTTATTTAAACTGTAGACCTTTTTTGGGCTAAATCGATTGATATTAACACTTATTTAGCCTTGAGGAATCATTTATTCTGGGTATTTTGATATAATAATATCGGCAGGCACTGTTTTAGACACCTTATTCTTTAGGGGCTTTCCCAAAGCATAGGCAGAGTCTCATTTTCGCGCCGGTGTTGCGCACTTGTTTTTGAGAGGCATGGCATGCAGTCGCATGTGAGAGGAGCTCTGATACTTATAAAAGACTTCTGAAGGCGTCATTTGGTATCGTATTCCCCTTTGGGTTTGGTTGGGTCTCAGCAAAGCAGATACCAGGGACTGTAAAGGGGTTAAAGCTTAAAACGGCTCCGGTTCCGTTATTTTAAGGGTTAAAGCTTCCAAAATTGGTGTGCAATATTTTCAAGGCTTTAACACACTGTGGTGAAAGTTTTTTCGCAATTGCAGTAATAAAGTGTGTTCAGTTTAAAATTTAAAGTGACAGTAACGGTTTTATTTCAAAACGTTTTTTGTACTTTCTTATCAAGTTTATGCCTGTTTAACATGTCTGAACTACCAGATAGACTGTGTTCTGAATGTGGGGAAGCCAGAATTCCTATTCATTTAAATAAATGTGATTTATGTGATAATGACAATGATGCCCAAGATGATTCCTCAAGTGAGGGGAGTAAGCATGGTACTGCATCATTCCCTCCTTCGTCTACACGAGTCTTGCCCACTCAGGAGGCCCCTAGTACATCTAGCGCGCCAATACTCCTTACTATGCAACAATTAACGGCTGTAATGGATAATTCTGTCAAAAACATTTTAGCCAAAATGAACCCTTGTCAGCGTAAGCGTGGATGCTCGGTTTTAGTTACTGAAGAGCATGACGACGCTGATATTAATATCTCTGAAGGGCCCCTAACCCAATCTGAGGGGGCCAGGGAGGTTTTGTCTGAGGGAGAAATTACTGATTTAGGGAACATTTCTCAGCAGGCTGAATCTGATGTGATTACTTTTAAATTTAAATTGGAACATCTCCGCATTTTGCTTAAGGAGGTATTATCCACTCTGGATGATTGTGAAAATTTGGTCATCCCAGAGAAACTATGTAAAATGGACAAGTTCCTAGAGGTGCCGGGGCTCCCAGAAGCTTTTCCTATACCCAAGCGGGTGGCGGACATTGTTAATAAAGAATGGGAAAGGCCCGGTATTCCTTTCGTCCCTCCCCCCATATTTAAAAAATTGTTTCCTATGGTCGACCCCAGAAAGGACTTATGGCAGTCAGTCCCCAAGGTCGAGGGAGCGGTTTCTACTTTAAACAAACGCACCACTATTCCCATAGAGGATAGTTGTGCTTTCAAAGATCCTATGGATAAAAAATTAGGTTTGCTTAAAAAGATGTTTGTTCAGCAGGGTTACCTTCTACAACCCATTTCATGCATTGTCCCTGTCACTACAGCCGCATATTTCTGGTTTGATGAACTGATTAAGGTGCTCGATAGTGACTCTCCTCCTTATGAGGAGATTATGGACAGAGTCAATGCTCTCAAATTGGCTAATTCTTTCACTCTAGACGCCTCTTTGCAATTGGCTAAGTTAGCGGCTAAGAATTCTGGGTTTGCTATTGTGGCGCGCAGAGCGCTTTGGTTGAAATCTTGGTCGGCTGATGCGTCTTCCAAGAACAAGCTACTAAACATTCCTTTCAAGGGGAAAACGCTGTTTGGTCCTGACTTGAAAGAGATTATCTCTGATATCACTGGGGGTAAGGGCCATGCCCTTCCTCAGGATCGGCCTTTCAAGGCAAAAAATAGACCTAATTTTCGTCCCTTTCGTAAAAACGGACCAGCCCAAGGTGCTACGTCCTCTAAGCAAGAGGGTAATACTTCTCAGGCCAAGCCAGCTTGGAGACCAATGCAAGGCTGGAACAAGGGAAAGCAGGCCAAGAAACCTGCCACTGCTACCAAGACAGCATGAAATATTGGCCCCCGATCCGGGACCGGATCTGGTGGGGGGCAGACTCTCTCTCTTCGCTCAGGCTTGGGCAAGAGATGTTCTGGATCCTTGGGCGCTAGAAATAGTCTCCCAGGGTTATCTTCTGGAATTCAAGGGACTTCCCCCAAGGGGGAGGTTCCACAGGTCTCAGTTGTCTTCAGACCACATAAAAAGACAGGCGTTCTTACATTGTGTAGAAGACCTGTTAAAAATGGGAGTGATTCATCCTGTTCCATTGAGAGAACAAGGGATGGGGTTCTACTCCAATCTGTTCATAGTTCCCAAAAAAGAGGGAACGTTCAGACCAATCCTAGATCTCAAGATCTTAAACAAATTTCTCAAGGTCCCATCGTTCAAGATGGAAACCATTCGAACTATCCTTCCTTCCATCCAGGAAGGTCAATTCATGTCCACGGTGGATTTAAAGGATGCGTATCTACATATTCCTATCCACAAGGAACATCATCGGTTCCTAAGGTTTGCATTCCTAGACAAACATTACCAGTTCGTGGCGCTTCCTTTCGGATTAGCCACTGCTCCAAGGATTTTCACAAAGGTACTAGGGTCCCTTCTAGCGGTGCTAAGACCAAGGGGCATTGCAGTAGTACCTTACCTGGACGACATTCTGATTCAAGCGTCGTCCCTCCCTCGAGCAAAGGCTCACACGGACATCGTCCTGGCCTTTCTCAGATCTCACGGCTGGAAAGTGAACGTGGAAAAGAGTTCTCTATCCCCGTCAACAAGGGTTCCCTTCTTGGGAACAATTATAGACTCCTCAGAAATGAGGATTTTTCTAACAGAGGCCAGAAAGACAAAACTTCTGGACTCTTGTCGAATTCTTCATTCCGTTCCTCTTCCTTCCGTAGCTCAGTGCATGGAAGTGATCGGGTTGATGGTAGCGGCAATGGACATAGTTCCTTTTGCGCGCATTCATCTAAGACCATTACAACTGTGCATGCTCAGTCAGTGGAATGGGGACTATACAGACTTATCTCCAAAGATACAAGTAAATCAGAGGACCAGAGACTCACTCCGTTGGTGGCTGTCCCTGGACAACCTGTCACGAGGGATGACATTCCGCAGACCAGAGTGGGTCATTGTCACGACCGACGCCAGTCTGATGGGCTGGGGCGCGGTCTGGGGATCCCTGAAAGCTCAGGGTCTTTGGTCTCGGGAAGAATCTCTTCTACCGATATCCCTGAAGGGACAGATTTCTGCCTTGTCGGTGTTACTTCACAAAAAACTGGCAGCTGTGCCAGATGTTCAAGCCTTTGTTCAGGCTCTGGTTAGAATCAAGCCTGTTTACAAACCTTTGACTCCTCCTTGGAGTCTCAATTTAGTTCTTTCAGTACTTCAGGGGGTTCCGTTTGAACCCTTACATTCCGTTGATATTAAGTTATTATCTTGGAAAGTTTTGTTTTTAGTTGCAATTTCTTCTGCTAGAAGAGTTTCAGAATTATCTGCTCTGCAGTGTTCTCCTCCTTATCTGGTGTTCCATGCAGATAAGGTGGTTTTACGTACTAAACCTGGTTTTCTTCCAAAAGTTGTTTCTAACAAAAACATTAACCAGGAGATTATCGTACCTTCTCTGTGTCCGAAACCAGTTTCAAAGAAGGAACGCTTGTTACACAATTTGGATGTTGTTCGCGCTCTAAAATTCTATTTAGATGCTACAAAGGATTTTAGACAAACATCTTCCTTGTTTGTTGTTTATTCAGGTAAAAGGAGAGGTCAAAAAGCAACTTCTACCTCTCTCTCTTTTTGGATTAAAAGCATCATCAGATTGGCTTACGAGACTGCCGGACGGCAGCCTCCCGAAAGAATCACAGCTCATTCCACTAGGGCTGTGGCTTCCACATGGGCCTTCAAGAACGAGGCTTCTGTTGATCAGATATGTAGGGCAGCGACTTGGTCTTCACTGCACACTTTTACCAAATTTTACAAGTTTGATACTTTTGCTTCTTCTGAGGCTATTTTTGGGAGAAAGGTTTTGCAAGCCGTGGTGCCTTCCATTTAGGTGACCTGATTTGCTCCCTCCCTTCATCCGTGTCCTAAAGCTTTGGTATTGGTTCCCACAAGTAAGGATGACGCCGTGGACCGGACACACCTATGTTGGAGAAAACAGAATTTATGTTTACCTGATAAATTTCTTTCTCCAACGGTGTGTCCGGTCCACGGCCCGCCCTGGTTTTTTAATCAGGTCTGATAATTTATTTTCTTTAACTACAGTCACCACGGTACCATATGGTTTCTCCTATGCTATTATTCCTCCTTAACGTCGGTCGAATGACTGGGGTAGGCGGAGCCTAGGAGGGATCATGTGACCAGCTTTGCTGGGCTCTTTGCCATTTCCTGTTGGGGAAGAGAATATCCCACAAGTAAGGATGACGCCGTGGACCGGACACACCGTTGGAGAAAGAAATTTATCAGGTAAACATAAATTCTGTTTTTCCGATTCCCAAAAGAATTTCGGAAACTATTAACAAGGATTGGGAAAGGCCAGGTATACCTTTCTCTCCATCCCCTATATTTAAGAAAATGTACCCTTTACCTGACACCGTTAAAGATGTCTGGCAAACGATTCCTAAGGTGGAGGGTGCTATTTCTACTCTAGCTAAGCGTACGACTATTCCTATTGAGGACAGTTGTGCTTTCAAGGACCCTATGGATAAAAAGTTGGAGGGTCTTCTAAAGAAGCTGTTTGTTCATCAAGGGTTTCTGTTGCAACCAACGGCCTGCATTGTACCAGTTACAACTGCGGCTGCCTTTTGGTTTGATGCCCTAGAAAAGTCTCTTAAAACTGAGACTCCTTTGGAGGAAATATTGGATAGAATCAAAGCCCTTAAGCTAGCCATTTCCTTTGTTACAGACGCCACCTTTTAGATTGCCAAGTTGGCGGCTAAGAATGCAGGTTTGGCCATTGTAGCACACAGAGCCTTATGGTTGAAATCCTGGTCTGCGGATGTATAATCTAAATCTAAGCTATTAGCTATCCCTTTCAAAGGAAATACTTTATTTGGGCCTGAATTGAAAGAGATCATCTCTGACATTACGGGAGGTAAGGGTCATCTCCTCCCTCAGGACAAGACGTCCAAACAAAGGAGACAGAGTAATTTTCGTTCCTTTCGAAATTTCAAGGGTGTCTCTTCTTCCTCTTCCGCTAAACAGGAAGGGAACTTTGCACAGTCCAAGCCTGTCTGGAGACCCAATCAGGCTTGGAACAAAAATAAACAACCCAAGAAGCCCGCTGCTGCTCCCAAGACAGCATGAAGGGACGGCCCACGGTCCGGGACCGGTCCTAGCAGGGGGCAGACTTTCTCTCTTTGTCCAGGCTTGGATAAGAGATGTTCAGGATCCCTGGACAATAGAAATCATGTCCCAGGGGTACTAACTGGAGTTCAAAAATTCCCTTCGAAGGGGAAGGTTTCTTCATTCACGATTGTCTGTAGACCAGATAAAAAGAGAGGCGTTCTTACGTTGTGTAAAAGACCTCTCTACTATGGAAGTAATTTGTCCTGTTCCAATACAGGGACAAGGGTTTTACTCAAATCTTTTCGTGGTTCCCAAAAAAGAGGGAACGTTCCGACCCATTTTAGATCTCAAGAGTCTAAACAAGTTTCTCAGAGTCCCATCCTTCAAGATGGAAACGATTCGGACAATTCTTCCATTGATCCAGGAGGGTCAATATATGACTACTGTGGACTTAAAAGATGCATATATTCACATTCCATTCCAAAGAGATCACCAGTTTCTAAGGTTTGCCTTCCTGGACAAACATTTTCAGTTTGTGGCTCTTCCCTTTGGGATGGCCACGGCTCCCAGGATCTTCACAAAAGTTCTAGGGTCTTTGCTAGCGGTTCTCAGACCGCGGGGCATTGCAGTGGCGCCTTATCTAGAAGATATTCTAATCCAGACATCCTCTTTTCAACTGACAGAGTCCCATACCGACATGGTTCTGTCCTTTCTAAGGACTCATGGGTGGAAGGTGAATCTAGAAAAGAGTTCACTAATTCCACAGACAAAGTTTCCTTTCCTGGGAACTCTAATAGATTCCGTATCCATGTAAATCTTTTTGACAAAAGTGAGAATGTTAAAGATTCTGGAGACATGCCGAACTCTTCAGTCCACTCCTCGGCCATCAGTGGCTCAGTGCATGGAGGTAATCGGATTGATGGTAGCGGCAATGGACATCATTCCGTTTTGCGCGGTTTCATATCGGACCTCTACAACTGAGCATGCTCAGACAGTGGAATGGAGATTATGCAAATTTGTCTCCTCAGATAGATCTGGATCAGGAGACAAGAGACTCTCTTCTTTGGTGGTTGTCGCCGGATCATCTGTCCCAAGGGACGTGCTTCCGCAGACCTTCATGGGTGATAGTGACAACGGATGCCAGCCTACTTGGATGGGGGGCAGTCTGGAATTCCCTGAAGACTCAGGGAGTGTGGACTCAAGCGTAGTCTCTACTTCCCATAAATATTCTGGAGTTGAGAGAAATATTCAATGCGCTTCAAGCTTGGCCTTAATTGATCTCGGCCAAGTTCATCCGGTTTCATTCGGACAACATCACGACTGTGGCTTACATCAATCATCAGGGAGGAACAAGGAGTTCCTTGGCGATGACAAAAGTATCCAAGATAATTCGGTGGGCGGAGGCTCACTCTTGTTATCTTTTAGCAATTTACATCCAAGGAGTGGACAACTGGGAAGCGGATTTTTTGAGCAGACAGACGTTTCATCCGGGGGAATGGGAACTTCATCCGGAGGTCTTTGCTACCCTGATTCTCAGGTGGGGTAGACCAGAATTGGATCTGATGGCATCTCGACAGAATGCCAAGCTTCCAAGGTACGGATCCAGGTCCAGGGATCCTCAGGCCGAACTGATAGATGCCTTGGCAGTGCCTTGGTCGTTCAACCTAGCTTATGTGTTTCCACCGTTTGCTCTCCTTCCCCGAGTGATTGCTCGGATCAAACAGGAGAGGGCATCAGTGATTCTCATCGCTCCTGCGTGGCCTTGCAGGACTTGTTATGCCGATCTGGTGGACATGTCCTCTCTGCCGCCGTGGAAGCTTCCATTGAGGCAGGACCTTCTCGTTCAGGGACCCTTCCATCATCCGAATCTAGTTTCTCCAACATAGGTGTGTCCGGTCCACGGCGTCATCCTTACTTGTGGGATATTCTCTTCCCCAACAGGAAATGGCAAAGAGCCCAGCAAAGCTGGTCACATGATCCCTCCTAGGCTCCGCCTACCCCAGTCATTCTCTTTGCCGTTGCACAGGCAACATCTCCACGGAGATGGTTAAGAGTTTTTTGGTGTTTAAATGTAGTTTATATCCTTCAATCAAGTGTTTGTTATTTTAAAATAGTGCTGGTATGTACTATTTACTCTGAAACAGAAAAGAGATGAAGATTTCTGTTTGTAAGAGGAAGATGATTTTAGCAAACGTTACTAAAATCGATTGCTGTTTCCACACAGGACTGTTGAGATGAAGTAACTTCAGTTGGGGTAAACAGTTGGCAGACTTTTCTGCTTGAGGTATGACTGGCCACATTTCTAACAAGACTTTGTAATGCTGGAAGGCTGTCATTTTCCCTATGGGGACCGGTAAGCCATTTTCTTAGATTAAGTAAAAGAATAAAGGGCTTCATAAGGGCTTAAAAAACTGGTGGACATTTTTCTGGGCTAAAACGATTACTTTGCTAAGCATATTTTGCAGATTATAACTCTTAATAGTTATTATAATCTTGGGGATTGTTTTAAAAAAAAACGGCAGGCACTGTATTGGACACCTTTTTCAGATGGGGGCTTTTTCTAGTCATAGGCAGAGCCTCATTTCTTCTGTTAAGTGTGATCAGTCCACGGGTCATCATTACTTCTGGGATATTACTCCTCCCCAACAGGAAGTGCAAGAAGATTCACCCAGCAGAGCTGCATATAGCTCCTCCCCTCTACGTCACACCCAGTCATTCTCTTGCACCCAACGACTAGATAGGATGTGTGAGAGGACTATGGTGATTATACTTAGTTTTATATCTTCAATCAAAAGTTTGTTATTTTAAAATAGCACCGGAGTGTGTTATTACCTCTCTGGCAGAGTTTGAAGAAGAATCTACCAGAGTTTTGCTATGATTTTAGCCGGAGTAGTTAAGATCATATTGCTGTTCTCGGCCATCTGAGGAGTGAGGTAAACTTCAGATCAGGGGACAGCGGGCAGATGAATCTGCATAGAGGTATGTAGCAGTTTTTATTTTCTGACAATGGAATTGATGAGAAAATCCTGCCATACCGATATAATGTCATGTATGTATACTTTACACTTCAGTATTCTGGGGAATGGTACTTCACTAGAATTACACTGTAAGAAATACATAAAGCTGTTTAATAACTAGAGATTATGTTTAACGTTTTTGCTGGAATGTAAAATCGTTTTCATTTGCTGAGGTACTGTGTGAATAAATGTTTGGGCACTATTTTTCCACTTGGCAGTTGCTTAATCTGTTTTTCTGACAGTTTCTGTTCTCCCTCACTGCTGTGTGTGAGGGGGAGGGGCCGTTTTTTGGCGCTTTTACTATGCATCAAATATTTCAGTCAGCAACTCATTGTATTCCCTGCATGATCCGGTTCATCTCTACAGAGCTCAGGGGTCTTCAAAACTTATTTTGAGGGAGGTAATTTCTCTCAGCAGAGCTGTGAGAATTATAGTTTGACTGAGATAAAAAACGTTTATTCTGTAATTTGTTTCCTGCTTTCAGAATTTGTTATCTTTGCTAATGGGATTAAACCTTTGCTAAAGTTGTGTTGTTTACAAGGATTGAGGCTATAACTGTTTCAATTTATTAATTTTCAACTGTCATAGATCTTCTGTGCTTCTTAAAGGCACAGTACGTTTTAATATTATTCTAATTGAATTGTATTTCCAAGTTGCAAGTTTATTTGCTAGTGTGTTAAACATGTCTGATTCAGAGGATGATACCTGTGTCATTTGTTGCAATGCCAAAGTGGAGCCCAATAGAAATTTATGTACTAACTGTATTGATGCTACTTTAAATAAAAGTCAATCTGTACAAATTGAACAAATTTCACCAAACAACGAGGGGAGAGTTATGCCGACTAACTCGCCTCACGTGTCAGTACCTACATCTCCCGCTCAGAGGGAGGTGCGTGATATTGTAGCGCCGAGTACATCTGGGCGGCCATTACAAATCACATTACAGGATATGGCTACTGTTATGACTGAGGTTTTGGCTAAATTACCAGAACTAAGAGGTAAGCGTGATCACTCTGGGGTGAGAACAGAGTGCGCTGATAATATTAGGGCCATGTCAGACACTGCGTCACAGGTGGCAGAACATGAGGACGGAGAACTTCATTCTGTGGGTGACGGTTCTGATCCAAACAGACTGGATTCAGATATTTCAAATTTTAAATTTAAACTGGAAAACCTCCGTGTATTACTAGGGGAGGTGTTAGCGGCTCTGAATGATTGTAACACAGTTGCAATACCAGAGAAAATGTGTAGGTTGGATAAATATTTTGCGGTACCGACGAGTACTGAGGTTTTTCCTATACCTAAGAGACTTACTGAAATTGTTACTAAGGAGTGGGATAGACCCGGTGTGCCGTTCTCACCCCCTCCGATATTTAGAAAAATGTTTCCAATAGACGCCACCACAAGGGACTTATGGCAAACGGTCCCTAAGGTGGAGGGAGCAGTTTCTACCTTAGCTAAGCGTACCACTATCCCGGTGGAGGATAGCTGTGCTTTTTCAGATCCAATGGATAAAAAGTTAGAGGGTTACCTTAAGAAAATGTTTGTTCAACAAGGTTTTATATTGCAACCCCTTGCATGCATTGCGCCGATCACGGCTGCAGCGGCATTCTGGATTGAGTCTCTGGAAGAGAACATTGGTTCAGCTACTCTGGACGACATTACGGACAGGCTTAGAATCCTTAAGCTAGCTAATTCATTCATTTCGGAGGCCGTAGTACATCTTACTAAACTTACGGCGAAGAATTCAGGATTCGCCATTCAGGCACGCAGGGCGCTGTGGCTAAAATCCTGGTCAGCTGATGTTACTTCTAAGTCTAAATTGCTTAATATACCTTTCAAAGGGCAGACCTTATTCGGGCCCGGGTTGAAAGAGATTATCGCTGACATTACAGGAGGTAAAGGCCATGCCCTGCCTCAGGACAAAGCCAAAGCCAAGACTAGACAGTCTAATTTTCGTTCCTTTCGTAATTTCAAAGCAGGAGCAGCATCAACTTCCTCTGCACCAAAACAGGAAGGAGCTGTTGCTCGCTACAGACAAGGCTGGAAACCTAACCAGTCCTGGAACAAGGGCAAGCAGACTAGGAAACCTGCTGCTGCCCCTAAAACAGCATGAATTGAGGGCCCCCGATCCGGGATCGGATCTAGTGGGGGGCAGACTTCTCTCTTCGCCCAGGCTTGGGCAAGAGATGTTCAGGATCCCTGGGCGCTAGAGATAATATCTCAGGGATACCTTCTGGACTTCAAATACTCTCCTCCAAGAGAGAGATTTCATCTGTCAAGATTGTCAACAATCCAGACAAAGAAAGAGGCGTTTCTACGCTGCGTACAAGAGCTCTTGTTAATGGGAGTAATCCATCCAGTTCCACGATCGGAACAGGGACAGGGGTTTTACTCAAATCTGTTTGTGGTTCCCAAAAAGAGGGAACTTTCAGACCAATCCTGGACTTAAAGATCCTAAACAAATTCCTAAGAGTTCCATCGTTCAAGATGGAGACTATTCGGACAATTTTACCTATGATCCAAGAGGGTCAATACATGACCACTGTAGATTTAAAAGATGCTTACCTTCACATACCGATTCACAAAGATCATTATCGGTACCTAAGGTTTGCCTTCCTAGACAGGCATTACCAGTTTGTGGCTCTTCCATTCGGATTGGCTACAGCTCCAAGAATCTTCACAAAGGTTCTGGGTGCTCTTCTGGCGGTACTAAGACCGCGGGGAATCTCGGTAGCTCCATACCTAGACGACATTCTGATACAAGTTTCAAGCTTTCAAACTGCCAAGTCTCATACAGAGTTAGTGCTGGCATTTCTAAGGTCACATGGATGGAAGGTGAACGAAAAGAAAAGTTCACTCGTTCCACTCACAAGAGTTCCCTTCCTGGGGACTCTTATAGATTCTGTAGAAATGAAGATTTACCTGACAGAGGACAGGCTAACAAGACTTCAAAGTGCTTGCCGCACCCTTCATTCCATTCAACACCCGTCAGTGGCTCAATGCATGGAGGTAATCGGCTTAATGGTAGCGGCAATGGACATAGTACCCTTTGCACGCTTACACCTCAGACCACTGCAACTGTGCATGCTAAGTCAGTGGAATGGGGATTACTCAGACTTATCCCCTTCTCTGAATCTGGATCAAGAGACCAGAAATTCTCTTCTATGGTGGCTTTCTCGGCCACATCTGTCCAGGGGGATGCCATTCAGCAGACCAGACTGGACAATTGTAACAACAGACGCCAGCCTTCTAGGTTGGGGTGCCGTCTGGAATTCTCTGAAGGCTCAGGGACAATGGAGTCAGGAGGAGAGTCTCCTGCCAATAAACATTCTGGAATTGAGAGCAGTTCTCAACGCCCTCCTGGTTTGGCCCCAGTTGACAACTCGGGGGTTCATCAGGTTTCAGTCGGACAACATCACGACTGTAGCTTACATCAACCATCAGGGAGGGACAAGAAGCTCCCTAGCTATGATGGAAGTATCAAAGATAATTTGCTGGGCAGAGTCTCACTCTTGCCACCTGTCAGCAATCCACATCCCGGGAGTGGAGAACTGGGAGGCGGATTTCTTAAGTCGTCAGACTTTTCATCCGGGGGAGTGGGAACTTCATCCGGAGGTCTTTGCCCAAATACTTCGACGTTGGGGCAAACCAGAGATAGATCTCATGGCGTCTCGACAGAACGCCAAGCTTCCTCGTTACGGGTCCAGATCCAGGGATCCAGGAGCAGTCCTGATAGATGCTCTGACAGCACCTTGGGACTTCAGAATGGCTTACGTGTTTCCACCCTTCCCGTTGCTTCCTCGATTGATTGCCAGAATCAAACAAGAGAGAGCATCAGTGATTCTAATAGCACCTGCGTGGCCACGCAGGACTTGGTATGCAGACCTGGTGGACATGTCATCCTGTCCACCTTGGTCTCTACCTCTGAAACAGGACCTTCTGATACAGGGTCCCTTCAAACATCAAAATCTAACTTCTCTGAAGCTGACTGCTTGGAAATTGAACGCTTGATTTTATCAAGACGTGGATTTTCTGAGTCAGTTATTGATACCTTAATACAGGCTAGGAAACCTGTTACCAGAAAGATTTACCATAAGATATGGCGTAAATACCTATATTGGTGTGAATCCAAAGGTTACTCTTGGAGTAAGGTTAGGATTCGTAGGATATTGTCTTTTCTACAAGAAGGTTTAGAAAAGGGTTTATCTGCTAGTTCATTAAAGGGACAGATCTCAGCTCTGTCCATTCTGTTACACAAACGTCTGTCAGAAGTTCCTGACGTCCAGGCTTTTTGTCAGGCTTTGGCCAGAATTAAGCCTGTGTTTAAAACTGTTGCTCCACCATGGAGTTTAAACCTTGTTCTTAATGTTTTACAGGGCGTTCCGTTTGAACCCCTTCATTCCATTGATATAAAGTTGTTATCTTGGAAAGTTCTATTTTTAATGGCTATTTCCTCGGCTCGAAGAGTCTCTGAATTATCAGCCTTACATTGTGATTCTCCTTATTTGATTTTTCATTCGGATAAGGTAGTCCTGCGTACTAAACCTGGGTTCTTACCTAAGGTAGTTACTAACAGGAATATCAATCAAGAGATTGTTGTTCCTTCTTTATGCCCAAATCCTTCTTCAAAGAAGGAACGTCTACTGCACAACCTGGATGTAGTCCGTGCTCTAAAATTTTACTTACAGGCAACTAAGGAATTTCGACAAGCGTCTTCTCTGTTTGTCATTTACTCTGGGCAGAGGAGAGGTCAAAAAGCTTCCGCTACCTCTCTTTCTTTTTGGCTTCGTAGCATAATTCGTTTAGCTTATGAGACTGCTGGACAGCAGCCTCCTGAAAGAATTACAGCTCATTCTACTAGAGCTGTGGCTTCCACTTGGGCCTTCAAGAATGAGGCCTCTGTTGAACAGATTTGCAAGGCTGCAACTTGGTCTTCGCTTCATACTTTTTCCAAATTTTACAAATTTGACACTTTTGCTTCATCGGAGGCTATTTTTGGGAGAAAGGTTCTTCAGGCAGTGGTTCCTTCTGTATAAAGAGCCTGCCTATCCCTCCCGTCATCCGTGTACTTTTGCTTTGGTATTGGTATCCCAGAAGTAATGATGACCCGTGGACTGATCACACTTAACAGAAGAAAACATAATTTATGCTTACCTGATAAATTCCTTTCTTCTGTAGTGTGATCAGTCCACGGCCCGCCCTGTTTTTAAGGCAGGTAAATATTTTTTAATTTATACTCCAGTCACCACTTCACCCTTGGCTTTTCCTTTCTCGTTGGTCCTTGGTCGAATGACTGGGTGTGACGTAGAGGGGAGGAGCTATATGCAGCTCTGCTGGGTGAATCCTCTTGCACTTCCTGTTGGGGAGGAGTAATATCCCAGAAGTAATGATGACCCGTGGACTGATCACACTACAGAAGAAAGGAATTTATCAGGTAAGCATAAATTATGTTTTTCGCGCCACTAATGCGCATTTGTTTTTGGAGAGCAAGGCATGCAGATGCATGTGTGAGGAGCTAAGAACCACTGAAAAAGCTTATAGAAGGCGTCATTTGGTATCGTATTCCCCTCTGGGCTTGGTTGGGTCTCAGCAAAGCAGATACCTGGGACTGTATAGGGGTTAAATGTAAAAACGGCTCCGGTTCCGTTATTTTAAGGGTTAAAGCTTTCAAATTTGGTGTGCAATACTTTTAATGCTTTAAGACACTGTGGTGAAATTTTGGTGAATTTTGAACATTTCCTTCATACTTTTTCACATATTCAGTAATAAAGTGTGTTCAGTTTAAAATTTAAAGTGACAGTAACTGTTTTATTTTAAAACGTTTTTTGTGCTTTGTTGACAAGTTTAAGCCTGTTTAACATGTCTGAACCATCAGATAAGCGATGTTCTATATGTATGAAAGCCAAGGTTTCTCCCCATTTAGATTTATGTGATGATTGTGCCATAGTGTCCAAACAAAGTAGGGACAATGATGCCACAGATAATGATATTGCCCAAGATGATTCCTCAAATGAGGGGAGTAAGCATGATAATGCATCATCCCCTTCTGTGTCTACACCAGTTTTGCCCACACAAGAGGCCCCTAGTACATCTAGTGCGCCAATACTTATTACCATGCAACAATTAACGGCTGTAATGGATAATTCTATTGCAAACATTTTATCCAAAATGCCTACTTATCAGAGAAAGCGCGATTGCTCTGTTTTAAACACTGAAGAGCAAGAGGACGCTGATGATAACGGTTCTGACATACCCTCACACCAATCTGAAGGGGCCAGGAGGGAGGTTTTGTCTGAGGGAGAAATTTCAGATTCAGGAAAAATTTCTCAACAAGCTGAACCTGATGTTGTAACATTTAAATTTAAATTAGAACATCTCCGCGCACTGCTTAAGGAGGTATTATCTACTCTGGATGATTGTGACAATTTGGTCATTCCAGAGAAATTATGTAAGATGGACAAGTTCCTAGAGGTTCCGGTGCCCCCCGATGCTTTTCCTATACCCAAGCGGGTGGCGGACATAGTAAATAAGTAGTGGGAAAGGCCCGGCATACCTTTTGTTCCTCCCCCTATATTTAAAAAATTATTTCCTATAGTCGACCCCAGAAAGGACTTATGGCAGACAGTCCCCAAGGTCGAGGGGGCGGTTTCTACTCTAAACAAACGCACTACTATTCCTATAGAAGATAGTTGTGCTTTCAAAGATCCTATGGATAAAAAATTAGAGGGTTTGCTTAAAAAGATGTTTGTTCAGCAAGGTTACCTTCTACAACCAATTTCATGCATTGTTCCTGTCACTACGGCAGCGTGTTTCTGGTTCGAAGAACTAGAAAAGTCGCTCAATAAAGAATCTTCGTATGAGGAGGTTATGGACAGAGTTCATGCACTTAAATTGGCTAACTCTTTTATTTTAGATGCCGCTTTGCAATTAGCTAGATTAGCGGCGAAAAATTCAGGGTTTACTATCGTGGCGCGCAGAGCGCTTTGGCTAAAGTCTTGGTCAGCGGCCCCCGATCCGGGACCGGATCTAGTGGGGGGCAGACTTTCTCTCTTTGCTCAGGCTTGGGCAAGAGATGTTCAGGATCCTTGGGCACTAGAAATAGTTTCTCAAGGTTATCTCCTATAATTCAAGGAACTATCCCCAAGGGGAAGGTTCCACAGGTCTCAATTATCTTCAAACCAAATAAAAAGACGGGCATTCTTACATTGTGTAGAAGACCTGTTAAAGATGGGAGTAATTCATCCAGTTCCAATAGGAGAACAAGGGATGGGGTTTTACTCCAACCTGTTCATAGTTCCCAAAAAAGAGGGAACATTCAGACCAATTTTAGATCTCAAGATCCTAAACAAATTTCTCAGGGTTCCATCGTTCAAAATGGAAACCATTCGAACGATCCTTCCCACCATCCAGGAAGGTCAATTTATGACCACGGTGGATTTAAAGGATGCGTACCTACATATTCCTATCCACAAGGAACATCATCAGTTCCTAAGGTTCGCTTTTCTGGACAAGCATTACCAGTTTGTGGCACTTCCATTCGGATTAGCCACTGCTCCGAGAATTTTCACAAAGGTACTAGGGTCCCTTCTAGCGGTTCTAAGGCCAAGGGGCATTGCAGTAGTACCTTACTTGGACGACATCCTGATTCAAGCGTCGTCTCTGTCAAAAGCAAAGGCTCATACGGACATCGTCCTAGCCTTTCTCAGATCTCACGGATGGAAAGTGAACAAGGAAAAAAGTTCTCTGTCCCCGTCAACAAGAGTTCCCTTCTTGGGAACAATAATAGATTCCTTAGAAATGAGGATTTTTCTGACAGAGGTCAGAAAATCAAAAATTCTAAGCTCTTGTCAAGTACTTCATTCTGTTCTTCGTCCTTCCATAGCGCAGTTCATGGAAGTAATAGGATTGATGGTTGCAGCAATGGACATAGTTCCTTTTGCACAAATTCATCTAAGACCATTACAACTGTGCATGCTCAGACAGTGGAATGGGGATTATACAGACTTGTCTCCGACGATTCAAGTGGATCAAAGGACCAGAGATTCACTCCGTTGGTGGCTGATCCTGGACAACCTGTCACAGGGAATGAGCTTCCGCAGACCAGAGTGGGTCATTGTCACGACCGACGCCAGTCTGGTGGGCTGGGGCGCGGTCTGGGAACCCCTGAAAGCTCAGGGTCTATGGTCTCGGGAAGAATCTCTTCTCCCGATAAACATTCTGGAACTGAGAGCGATATTCAATGCTCTCAAAGCTTGGCCTCATCTAGCAAAGGCCAAATTCATAAGGTTTCAATCAGACAACATGACGACAGTTGCTTATATCAACCATCAGGGGGGAACAAGGAGTTCCCTGGCGATGGAGGAAGTGACCAAGATAATTCAATGGGCGGAGGATCACTCCTGCCACTTGTCTGCAATCCACATCCCAGGAGTGGAAAATTGGGAAGCGGATTTCTCCAACATAGGTGTGTCCGGTCCACGGCGTCATCCTTACTTGTGGGATATTCTCTTCCCCAACAGGAAATGGCAAAGAGCCCAGCAAAGCTGGTCACATGATCCCTCCTAGGCTCCGCCTACCCCAGTCATTCTCTTTGCCGTTGTACAGGCAACATCTCCACGGAGATGGCTTAGAGTTTTTTAGTGTTTAACTGTAGTTTTTATTATTCAATCAAGAGTTTGTTATTTTAAAATAGTGCTGGTATGTACTATTTACTCAGAAACAGAAAAGAGATGAAGATTTCTGTTTGTATGAGGAAAATGATTTTAGCAACCGTTACTAAAATCCATGGCTGTTCCACACAGGACTGTTGAGAGGAATTAACTTCAGTTGGGGGAACAGTGAGCAGTCTCTTGCTGCTTGAGGTATGACACATTCTAACAAGACGATGTAATGCTGGAAGCTGTCATTTTCCCTATGGGATCCGGTAAGCCATGTTTATTAAGATAGTAAATAAGGGCTTCACAAGGGCTTATTAAGACTGTAGACTTTTTCTGGGCTAAATCGATTCATTATTAACACATATTTAGCCTTGAGGAATCGTTTAATCTGGGTATTTTGATAAGATTATATCGGCAGGCACTGTTTTAGACACCTTATTCTTAGGGGCTTTCCCAAATCATAGGCAGAGCCTCATTTTCGCGCCGGTGTTGCGCACTTGTTTTTGAGAGGCATGACATGCAGTCGCATGTGTGAGGAGCTCTGATACATAGAAAAGACTTTCTGAAGGCGTCATTTGGTATCGTATTCCCCTTTGGGCTTGGTTGGGTCTCAGCAAAGCAGATACCAGGGACTGTAAAGGGGTTAAAGTTAAAAACGGCTCCGGTTCCGTTATTTTAAGGGTTAAAGCTTCCAAATTTGGTGTGCAATACTTTTAAGGCTTTAAGACACTGTGGTGAAATTTTGGTGAATTTTGAACAATTCCTTCATATTTTTTCGCAATTGCAGTAATAAAGTGTGTTCAGTTTAAAATTTAAAGTGACAGTAACGGTTTTATTTTA
>NW_026512566.1:173942-211980 GCF_027579735.1 Bombina bombina | reverse complement strand
TATATATATATATATATATATATATATATATATATACATACACACACATTCACAGACCCACACTTACAGCTGACACTGCTATCTGCATCAGCTGACTTAAAGTATACTCACAACAAGTCTTTAAGAACATTCACAGACCCACACTTACAGCTGACACTGCTCTCTGCATCAGGTAGTTAAAGGAAGATAGTCATCTTATTATATTTCATCACAGTTTTCTAATAATGTGTATGTTGTAATATGTATTGGCTATTATTTATATTCTGTATTTTAAATGCATACTGGAGCACATTGATGGACCATATATCTTGCTTGTTAAATGGATCAGGCCCCACTAAAACAGCAAAGACCCAATATAGAAAAGTTCAATTTTAGACCTGTACCCTTCAATGTCGTTAAGAAACACCTCGATAATCTAAAAATGAAAAACCAGTCAGGACCTGATCAAATCCCAGCAATTATGTTGAAGCTCAGTGCGCAGGCAATTGCTAAGCCTGTCGCAACCCTAATTAATGAATCCTTGGTGTCTGGATACATACCCAAACTCTGGAAAACTGCAAGAGTAGTGCCTATTCATAAAAGTGGGGAGTTAACCTTGGTTTCTAACTATCGTCCTATATCATTGCTCCCTGTATTGTCAAAAATCTTAGAAAAATGCGTCCATACGCAATTATGCGAGTATTATCAACTTTCTAACTATCTGACCCCTGATCAATCAGGTTTTAGACCGAATCACTCCACTACAACTGCCCTCCTAAAAGTTTGCAACGACATCCAAACTGGCATGGAACAAGGAGACCTAACTGGAGCTATTTTCCTTGATTTTGCAAAGGCTTTTGACACAGTGGACCATGACCTACTACTTCTCAAACTAAAAAACTCTGGTATTGCTGATCGCCCGTTAACCTGGTTTAAATCATATGTATCGAATCGATCACAATATGTCTCTGTTTCTAACAGTGACTCCCTCCCTCTCCCAGTCACGTGTGGTGTTCCCCAAGGTTCCATTCTCGGCCCCCTACTATTCACATTATTTATAAATGATTTGCCTAATGTCTGCAAATCCTCAACTGTACACATGTACGCAGACGACACGGTAATCTATGCAAACAAATCTGATCTGCTGCAGCTTGAAGCAGTGCTCCAAGACCAGTTCACAGAAGTAGAGAAGTGGATCTCGAAAAACAAACTCTTCCTAAACACTGACAAAACGGTCACAATGATCTTTGGAACGGGACCTAAAATACAAAAATTACAAAATTCCCATCTTCGCATCAAAACAAAATCCAATTGCACGCTGACCGCAGTCCACTCTTTTTAAATACTTAGGTATGTTGTTAGACCCCAATCTATCTTTTGGACTCCACATAGAAAAACTTGCCTCAAAACTTTATCCAAAACTAGGTGCCCTGTACAGAAACAAATCTTGCCTCAGCCCTACAGTAAAGGAAAAGATTGTACAGCAAATGCTGATGCCTATCTAGGATTATGGGGACATAGTATATGCACCTGCTCCACAAACTCACCTTAATAAACTAAATACGTTATATAACTCGTTCTGCCGCTTTGTACTACAATGTAACACAATGTAACCACAGGACCCACCATTGTGACATGCTAAAAGAACTAAACTGGCTGTCGCTGGAATCCAGACGCACCCTCCATCTTTCCTGCCTTGTCTTTAAGAGCCTTTCTGGGAAGCTCCCACCCTACCTGAGCAGAATGCTCTCCCCTGCTATTCCCACCTCCTATAACCTCCGATCCAATAACAGCACATTATTTAGCTTGCCTCAATACAAAAAGAAAGCAGCTCTATCCTCCTTTTCCTACAGAGCGCCACAGTTATGGAGCAACCTCCCGCACACTTTAAAAACTTCCCCAAGCCTAAAATCCTTTAAGAGATCCCTCTATACATATCTCAAAACAGAATGCTCCTGTCATGGTTGATTAAATATTTCGTACCTGCTCTGTTCAAAGTTTGCATATATTGTGTATTATTATTATTGTTTTTGTATTTTATTGTACCCTATTGTATCAATGCAATGTTTTGTGATCCCAGGACATACTTGAAAACGAGAGAAATCTCAATGTATCCTTCCTGATAAAATATTTTATAAATAAAATAAATGTGTGTGTGTGTGTGTGTGTGTGTATATATATATATATATATATATATATATATATGTATATATATATATATATGTGTATATGTATGTATATATACATATACAATCAACAGCTAGAACCTAGTTTCTCTGCTGCTCATGAACTTGCCTAGATAAACCTTTCAGCAAATAATAAGAGAAGGAAGCAAATTAAATAATTGAAGTAAATTGGAATGTTGGAATTGTATTCTCTATCTGAACATGAAAGAAAAATTGGGGGTTTCATGTACCTTTAATGTACATGTACACATTTTATGTTCTCTCTTCCCCCCCCCCCCCCCCCCTATCAAGTAAGGCCAATAGGTGAGTTTCATATAATCTTGCATGGGGTAAGGAAAAATACTAAAATACTTATAAGGGAAAACAAGAATACCTTTTGATATGCATAGGCTATCTTAAGAATTAAGCTTCATATACAATTATAGTTAGACTTTATGTGCTGCAATCTGTTTCTCTATTACGCTGTGAGATTTTAGCATGTGACCTAATTGGCCTTATTGTGGGGTCATGTAAAAGTGTTACCAGTAGTGTCTACTTGCTCATATGAACAGAATAAATATTCCTGAGGTCTGTGTTGGATAATTGAGGAAAAAAAAATGCTAGTCAAATACTGTCTAGTTGTCCACTCCACTATTCATAGGTTTGGGAAAATATTGCTGCGTTTGAAAGGTCTTTGTGGGGAATGTCATCCAGAAACTTTTGTCAATACTACAGAATGTGGCAGCAACAATATTGACAAGGATATTGCTGTAGGTATTTGTTATCCTTGGATACCAGAGAAGGCTGCAATATTGCTTTTAATGAGTTATCACAAGCCTAAAGCAAGGTAGTTTGCTGCATCATTATTGCACTGGGATGTCATGGGCTGTGAGATCTTGTCAGGTACAAGAACTCTAGGTATGTGTGGTCAGTAATCCCATGTTGGTTCTCAAAGAGGCAGATTGTGCCTTGCCTTCTCCAAGGGACATTCCCTGCATTTCTTTATGTGAAGGAGAGACAATCCACTGCATGACTTGAAGTTCTGCTGCATTTATACTTTGTGGCTTCTATTTTATATCAATTTATGCGATTACATTTTATTACATTTAAACTTTGCACTTTCTCTCTTGTATTTTATTTTGTATACAGCACTGTATTTTGGATTGTGATTTTTCAAATTCTAATTATGCCTTCAGTTTCTGTTACTTAAACAAATTAGGTTCATACTTTGTAAATATATATGTATCTTTTATAAATTAGTAGAGCTGCAACAACTAATCGTCATAATCGATAATAATTATGAAAATGGTCAACGAATATCATAATCGATTAGTTGGTTTGCAATTAGTTGGTCTGTGCACAACACCAGCTGCTTCACTCCAAAGAGTATATAAATAAATGTGTAAGGCTTTGTCGTGTTGTTGATATACAGTCCATAGCCCTTTTTTTAAAAAAAAAATGTATTTTTTTTTATTTTTAATAAATTGTGATTATATCTACCAGAATTAACCTTTTATAAGTATATATCTGTTATTTTTCAGCGGAATTGGCTGTCTTTATTTTATCCCTCCCTCTCTAGTGACTCTTGCGTGGAAGATCCACATCTTGGGTATCTGCTATCCCATATTAGCACATAATTAACCCACTGTAATATATATATTATAATTATATGATAATTCAGTGGGATCCATATACTATATATATATATATATATATATATATATATATATATATCTCTATATCTATATACATGCATATACACACAGTTTACACATACACATTGGTGCCAATGGGATATATATATATATATATATATATATATATATATATCTATCTATCCCATTGGCACCAATGTGTATGTGTAAACTGTGTGTATATGCATGTATATAGATATAGATATATATATATATATATATATATATATATATATATATATATAGTATATGGATCCCACTGAATTATCATATAATTATAATATATATATTACAGTGGGTTAATTTTATGATAATTCATTGGTGCCAGTGGGATATTTATAGATCCCACTGACACCCATTAATTATTACATAATTAAACAACTGTAAACCATACATATACTGTGTATGTATGTGTATATATATATATATATAGAGAGAGATATATAGAGAGAGAGAGATAGAGAGAGAGAGATAGAGAGAGAGATATAGAGAGAGAGATATAGAGAGAGAGATATAGAGAGAGAGATATAGAGAGAGAGATATAGAGAGAGAGATATAGAGAGAGAGATATAGAGAGAGAGATATAGAGAGAGAGAGATATAGAGAGAGAGATATAGAGAGAGAGAGAGATATAGAGAGAGAGATATAGAGAGAGAGATATAGAGAGAGATATATATATATATATAGAGAGAGAGAGAGAGAGATATATATATATATATATATATATATATATATATATATATATATATATATATATATATATATATATATATATATATATATATATATATATATATATATATATATATATATATATATATATAGAGATATATATATATATATATATATATATAGAGAGATATATATATATATAGAGAGAGAGAGATATATAGAGAGAGATCCAGCCCTGCACACTGTGACTGTGTATCTCACTAAACTGTTCATTAAACTAACCACTTTGGAAAACAGAGCCTGCAGTTCCTCGTTTTTCTTTCTTCCAATACTATATATATATATATATATATATATATATATATATATATATATATATATACAGGTGGCCCTCGTTTTACAATTGTTCCATTCCATTGAATAACAACCTTTTCTATTGTTAAGTGTGTTCAGTCCACGGGTCATCCATTACTTATGGGATATATTCTCCTTCCCAACAGGAAGTTGCAAGAGGATCACCCAAGCAGAGCTGCTATATAGCTCCTCCCCTCACATGTCATACCCAGTCATTCTCTTGCAACCCTCAACAAAGAAGGAGGTCGCGAGAGGAGCTGGAGTTTTTACTTAACTATTCTTCAATCAAAAGTTTGTTATTTTAAATGGCACCGGAGTGTGCTGTTTTTCTATCTCAGGCAGTATTTGGAAGAAGAAACTGCCTGCGTTTTTTTTCTATGATCTTAGCAGGCGTAACTAAGATCCACTGGCTGTTCTCGACATTCTGAGGAGTGGGGTAACTTCAGAAACTGGGAATAGCATGCGGGATCCTCCGCAAATGAGGTATGTGCAGTACTTTATTTTCTGGGAATGGAATTGACTAAGAAAATACTGCTGTTACCATATGATGTAAGTACAGCCTTAAATGCAGTAGTGGCAACTGGTATCAGGCTGATAAATGTATGCGCAGTCGAGTTATTTTCTAGGGACTAGAATTTGACTGAGAAAATACTGTTAACACTGAAATAATACTTAAGCCTTCTCTGCAGTGGTAGCGACTGGTAGCAGGCTTAGTGATAGCTTTGCATGACATTGAAAAATGTTGTTTTTTAATAAAACGTTTACTGGCATGTTATTCGTTTTTGTGAGGTACTTTGGTGATAAATCGCTTTGGGCATGATTTTGTTCCACATGGCTAACATATTTTTCTGCATGGAAACCGTTATATCAGGGCTCCCACTGTTGTGATAGGAGTGGGAGGGACCTTGTTTTTAGCGCCTTGTTGCGCAGTTAAAATTCTTGCACAGTCTTCCTGCTTCTTCCTCCTTGATCCAGGACGTCTCTAGAGAGCTCAGGGGTCTGCAAAATTCATTTGTGAGGGAGGTAATCAGTCACAGCAGATCTGTGACAGTGTGCTGACTGTGATTAAAAGCGTTAAATCTTAATTGATATCTGTTTTTTCCGTTATGGGTATTGAGGGGTTAATCATCCTTTTGCTAATGGGTGCAATCCTCTGCTAATAATACACTTCTTGTTAAGAATTGTTTAATTATATCTTTATTTTTGAAGCGCTGCAGCGTTTTTTATATTGCTTGTAAACTTATTGAAAGTGATTTCCAAGCTTGTTAGTTTCATTGCTAAGTCTGTTTAAACATGTCTGATTCAGAGGAAACTGTTTGTTCATCATGTTCAAAAGCCAATGTGGAGCCCAATAGAACGATGTGTACCAATTGTATTGATATTGCTTTGAATAAAAGTCGATCTGTACCGATAAAGAAGCTATCACCAGACAACGAGGGGGAAGTTATGCCGCCTAACTCTCCTCACGTGTCAGTACCTGCGTCTCCCGCTCGGGAGATGCGTAGGATTGAGACGCCAAGTACATCTAGGCCCTTACAAATCACTTTACATGATATGGCTAATGTTATGAAAGAAGTATTATATAATATGCCCGAATTAAGGGGCAAATGCGATAGCTCTGGGTTAAGGACAGAGCGCGCTGTTGACACGAGAGCCATGTCTGATACTGCGTCACAATTTGCAGAACATGAGGACGGTGAGCTTCATTCTGTCGGTGACGGCTCTGATCCGGGGAGACCGGATTCAGAAATTTCAAATTTTAAATTTAAGCTTGAGAACCTCCGTGTGTTACTAGGGGAGGTATTAGCGGCTCTGAATGATTGCGACACAGTGGCAATTCCAGAGAAGTTGTGTAGGTTGGATAGATACTATGCGGTACCGGTGTGTACTGACGTTTTTCCTATACCAAAAAGACTTACAGAAATTATAAGTAAGGAGTGGGATAGACCCGGTGTGCCTTTTTCCCCTCCCCCGATATTTAGAAAAATGTTCCCTATAGACGCCACCACACGAGACTTATGGTGGAGGGAGCAGTTTCTACGTTAGCCAAGCGTACCACTATCCCGGTGGAGGATAGCTGTGCTTTCTCAGATCCAATGGATAAAAAATTAGAGGGTTATCTTAAGAAAATGTTTGTTCAACAGGGTTTTATATTGCAGCCTCTTGCATGCATTACGCCTGTCACGGCTGCAGCGGCATTCTGGTTTGAGTCTCTGGAAGAGGCGATTCGCACAGAGCCGTTGGATGAGGCTTTGAGCAAAGTTAGAACCCTTAAGCAAGCTAATGCGTTTGTTTCAGATGCCGTAGTACATCTAACCAAACTTACGGCTAAAAATTCCGGAATCGCCATACAGGCGCGCAGAGCGCTCTGGCTTAAATCCTGGTCAGCGGATGTAACTTCCAAGTCTAAGCTACTTAACATTCCTTTCAAAGGGCAGACCTTATTCGGGCCCGGCTTGAAGGAAATTATTGCTGACATTACGGGAGGTAAGGGCCACGCCCTTCCTCAGGACAGGGCCAAACCAAAGGCCAAACAGTCTAATTTTCGTGCCTTTCGTAACTTCAAGGCAGGAGCAGCATCGACTTCCTCCGCTCCAAAACAGGAAGGAACTACTGCTCCGTTACAGACAGGGTTGGAAAGGCAACCAGTCATGGAACAAGGGCAAGCAGGCCAGAAAGCCTACTCCCGCCCCTAAGACAGCATGAAGACAGGGCCCCCTATCCGGAGACGGATTTAGTGGGGGGGCAGACTTTCTCTCTTTGCCCAGGCTTGGGCAAGAGATGTGCAGGATCCCTGGATGTTAAAGATTATATCTCAGGGATACCTTCTGGATTTCAAAACCTCTCCTCCACAAGGGAGGTTCCATCTTTCGAGGTTATCGACAAACCTAGTAAAGAGAGAGGCATTTCTACAATGTGTACAAGACCTCTTAATCATGGGAGTGATCCACTCAGTTCCGCGATCGGAACAGGGACAAGGATTTTACTCAACTCTATTTGTGGTTCCCAAAAAAGAGGGAACCTTCAGACCAATCTTGGACTTAAAGATCTTAAACAAATTCCTAAGGGTACCATCGTTCAAGATGGAAACCATTCGAACCATCCTACCCATGATCCAAGAGGGTCAATATATGACCACGGTGGACTTAAAGGATGCTTACCTTCATATACCGATTCACAAAGATCATTATCGGTACCTGAGGTTTGCCTTTCTAGACAGGCATTACCAGTTTGTGGCTCTTCCCTTCGGGTTAGCTACGGCCCCGAGAATTTTTACGAAGGTTCTGGGCTCACTTCTGGCGGTACTAACACCACGAGGCATAGTGGTGGCTCCGTACCTAGACGACATTCTGATACAAGCGTCAAGTTTTCAGAATGCAAAGTCTCATACAGAGATAGTTCTAGCATTTCTGAGGTCGCATGGGTGGAAAGTGAACGTGGAAAAGAGTTCTGTTACCACTCACAAGGGTTCCTTTTCTAGGGACTCTTATAGATTCTGTAGAGATGAAGATTTACCTGACTGAGTCCAGGTTATCAAAGATTCTCAATGCTTGCCGTGTCCTTCATTCCGTTCCAAGCCCATCAGTAGCTCAGTGCATGGAGGTAATCGGCTTAATGGTCGCGGCAATGGACATAGTGCCATTTGCGCGCCTGCATCTCAGACCGCTGCAACTATGCATGCTCAGTCAATGGAACAGGGATTACTCAGATCTGTCCCCTTTGCTAAATCTGGACCAGGAGACCAGAGATTCGCTTCTCTGGTGGTTGTCACCGGTTCATCTGTCCAAAGGAATGACCTTTCGCAGGCCAGATTGGACGATTGTAATAATGGATGCCAGCCTTCTAGGCTGGGGAGCAGTCTGGAATTCCCTGAAGGCTCAGGGATCGTGGACTCAGGAGGAGAAACTCCTCCCAATAAACATTCTAGAATTAAAAGCAATATTCAATGCTCTTCTAGCTTGGCCTCAGTTAGCAAAGCTGAGGTTCATCAGATTTCAGTCGGACAATATCACAACTGTGGCTTACATCAATCATCAAGGGGGAACCAGGAGTTCCCTAGCGATGTTGGAAGTCTCGAAGATAATTCGCTGGGCAGAGTCTCACTCTTGCCACCTGTCAGCGATTCACATCCCAGGCGTAGAGAACTGGGAGGCGGATTTCCTAAGTCGCCAGACTTTTCATCCGGGAGAGTGGGAACTTCACCCGGAGGTATTTGCTCAACTGATTCGTCGTTGGGGCGAACCGGATCTGGATCTCATGGCATCTCGCCAGAACGCGAAGCTTCCTTGTTACGGATCCAGGTCCAGGGACCCGGGAGCGGTGCTGGTAGATGCATTAGCAGCCCCTTGGGTTTTCAACATAGCTTATGTGTTTCCACCATTTCCGTTGCTACCTCGGCTGATTGCCAGGATCAAACAGGAGAGAGCATCGGTAATTCTGATAGCGCCTGCGTGGCCACGCAGGACCTGGTATGCAGACCTAGTGGACATGTCGTCCTGTCCACCATGGTCTCTTCCTCTGAGGCAGGACCTTCTAATTCAGGGTCCTTTCAACCATCCAAACCTAATTTCTCTGAGGCTGACTGCCTGGAAATTGAACGCTTGATTCTATCAAAGCGTGGGTTTTCGGATTTGGTTATTGATACATTAATACAGGCTCGGAAACCTGTGACAAGAAAAATTTACCATAAGATATGGCGTAAATATTTATATTGGTGCGAATCCAAGAGTTACTCATGGAGTAAGGTTAGGATTCCTAGGATATTAGCTTTTCTACAAGAGGGTTTAGAAAAGGGTTTATCTGCTGGTTCGCTAAAGGGACAGATTTCATCTGTCTATTCTTTTACACAAACGTCTGGCAGAGAATCCAGACGTCCAGGCCTTTTGTCAGGCTTTGGCTAGAATTAAGCCTGTGTTTAAAGCTGTTGCTCCTCCGTGGAGCTTAAACTTGGTTCTTAAAGTTCTTCAGGGTGTTCCGTTTGAACCCCTTCATTCCATTGATATTAAGCTTTTATCTTGGAAAGTTTTGTTTTTGATGGCTATTTCCTCGGCTCGAAGAGTCTCTGAGTTATCTGCCTTACATTGTGATTCTCCTTATCTGATCTTTCATTCAGACAAGGTATTTCTGCGTACTAAACCTGGGTTTTTACCTAAGGTTGTTTCTAACAGGAATATCAATCAAGAGATTGTTGTTCCATCATTGTGTCCTAATCCTTCTTCAAAGAAGGAACGTCTCTTGCATAATCTAGACGTGGTCCGTGCTCTGAAGTTCTACTTACAGGCAACTAAAGATTTTAGACAAACTTCTTCTCTGTTTGTCGTTTACTCTGGACAGAGGAGAGGTCAAAAGGCTTCGGCTACCTCTCTCTTTTTGGCTTCGTAGCATAATACGTTTAGCCTATGAGACTGCTGGACAGCAGCCTCCTGAAAGAATTAGATCTCATTCCACCAGAGCTATGGCTTCCACCTGGGCCTTTAAGAATGAGGCCTCTGTTGAACAGATTTGCAAGGCTGCAACTTGGTCTTCACTTCATACTTTTTCCAAATTTTACAAATTTGACACTTTCGCTTCTTCTGAGGCTGGTTTTGGGAGAAAGGTTCTACTGGCAGTGGTTCCTTCTGTTTAATGTTCCTGCCTTGTCCCTCCCATCATCCGTGTACTTAGCTTTGGTATTGGTATCCCATAAGTAATGGATGACCCGTGGACTGAACACACTTAACAAGAGAAAACATAATTTATGCTTACCTGATTAATTTATTTCTCTTGTAGTGTGTTCAGTCCACGGCCCGCCCTGTCTTTTTCAGGCAGGTTCTAAATTTTAAAATTATAACTCCAGTCACCACTGCACCTTATAGTTTCTCCTTTCTCGTCTTGTTTCGGTCGAATGACTGGATATGACATGTGAGGGGAGGAGCTATATAGCAGCTCTGCTTGGGTGATCCTCTTGCAATTTCCTGTTGGGAAGGAGAATATATCCCATAAGTAATGGATGACCCGTGGACTGAACACACTACAAGAGAAATACATTTATCAGGTAAGCATAAATTATGGTTTTTTCCAGTCATGTGACTGCTATTGAAAAGCATTGAGAAGCAGTGCATTTATTAAAATAGCCAGTAGGTGGAGCAGTCCGCTTGTGTTGCAACAAAGTCAAGCAAGCTGAAATTGATCAGTTTAACCAGACCTGAGCTATTGTGCAGATTTCAAAGGAGCAAGATCTTCCTGTCTATAAATCAGTCCAGGTTGGAATGCATAGAAAGAACCGTTTGCAGAAAAATGCAAGTGAAGTCTGTTGTGTGATTATTTTATTAGCTTTATAATGCTGTTTAGCAAATGTTTTTGTTAATTTAACTTAGTTTAATTATATATTATGTGTTGTGTGATTATTTTATTAGGTTTATAATGCTTTTTAGCATTTAAAGTCTTCATTTAAAAGTTTTAAAAATAATGTATTAGGTGTTATTTATGACAATTTTGAGAGGGGCCTGGAACCTAACTCCCTCACTTCCCATTGACTTACATTATAAACTGGGTTTCAATTTACAACGGTTTTGATTTACAACCATTCCTTCTGGAACCTAACCCGGGGGTAAACTGAGGGATATATATATATATATATATAGATAGATATAGATATAGATAGAGAGATATTGTAGTAGACAACTCCAAGTATTGATCTAGGCCAATTTTGGTATATTTCATGCCACCATTTCACCGCCAAATGCGATCAAATTAAAAAAAACTTTAAATTTTTCAGAAATGGTTGTAAATGCTTCTCTGGGATCCCCTTTGTTCAGAAATAGCAGACATATATGGCTTTGGCATTGCTTTTTGGTAATTAGAAGGCCGCTACATGCCACTGCGCACCACACGTGTTTTATGCCCAGCAGTGAAGGGGTTAATTATGTAGCTTGTAGGGAGCTAGTAGGGTTAATTTTAGCTGTAGTGTAGTAGACAACCCAAAGTATTGATCTAGGTCCATTTTGGTATATTTCATGCCACCATTTCACCGCCAAATGCGATCAAATAAAAAAAAAAAAGTTCCCTATTTCACAAACTTTTTCACAAACTTTAGGTTTCTCACTGAAATTATTTACAAACAGCTTGTGCAATTATGGCACAAATGGTTGTAAATGCTTCTTTGGGATCCCCTTTGTTCAGAAATAGCAGACATATATGGCTTTGGTAATTAGCAGGCCCCCAAATGCCGCTGAGCATCACACGTGTATTATGGCTAGCATTGATGGGGTTAATTATGTAGCTTGTAGGGAGCTTGCAGGGTTAATTTTAGCTTTAGTGTAGAGCTCAGCCTGCCACCTGAAACATCAGACCCCCTGATCCCTCCCAAACAGCTCTCTTCCCTCCCCCACCCCACAACTGTCCCGCCATATTAAGTACTGGCAGAAACTCTGCCAGTTCTAAAATAAAAGCTATATTTGTTTGTTTTTTTGTTTTTTCTTAGCTGTGTAGGATCCCCCCTTAGCCCCCAACCTCACTGATCCCCCACCAAACAGCTCTCTAACCCTCCCCCTCTGCCTTAATGGGCGCCATCGGGGGGGCGGGTGCACACGCAAATTATGCCGAAAGTGAAATTAAAAATCAAAAGACCAATGTGGAAGCAGGGGGATCTTAGCTCTTTAGTAAGGGATCTGGGAGGGGGAGGGATGTAGATCGTTTAGGGGGGCCAGCTACACTACAGAAAACAAGTATTACATAGAAAAAAGTAAAAAAAAAAATATTTTGGGGGGCAAATTGGGTACTGGCAGACAGCTGCCTGTACCCAAGATGGCGGCAAATAGTTAGAGGGGGAGGTTTAGAGAGATGTATTGGGGGGGATCAGGGAGGTTGTGGGGTAAGGGGGGATCCATCACTGCAGACTGTATGAAAAAATTAAAAAAAAAAAAAAAAAATGTATTTCAGTACTGGCAGACTTTCTGCCAGTACTTAAGATGGCGGTGACAATTGTGAGGTGGGGGAGGGAAGAGAGCTGTTTGAGGGGGGTCAGGGGGGGATCAGGGGGTGGGATGTGTCAGGTGGGAGGCTGATCTCTACGCTAAAGCTAAAAATTAACCCTACAAGCTACCTAATTAACCCCTTAACTGCTGGGCATATTACAAGTGTGGTGCGCAGCAGTATTAAACGGCCTTATTATTACCAAAAAGCAACGCCAAAGCCATATATGTCTGCTATTTCTGAACAAAGGGGATCCCAGAGAAGCATTTACAACCATTTGTGCCATAATTGCACAAGCTGTTTGTAAATAATTTCAGTGAGAAACCTAAAATTGTGAAAAATTTAAGTTTTTTTTTTTATTTGATCGTATTTGGCGGTGAAATGGTGGCATGAAATATACCAAAATGGGCCTAGATCAATACTTTGGGATGTCTTCTAAATATAAATATATACATGTCAAGGGATATTCAGGTATTCCTGAAAGATATCAGTGTTCCAATGTAACTAGCGCTAATTCTGGAAAAAAGTGGTTTGGAAATAGCAAAGCGCTACTTGTATTTATGGCCCTATAACTTGCAAAAAAAGCAAAGAACATGTAAACATTGGATATTTCTAAACTCGGGACAAAATTTAGAAACTATTTAGAATGTTTTTTTTTTGGTGGTTGTAGATGTGTTACAGATTTTGGGGGTCAAAGTTAGAAAAAGTGTGTTTTTTTTCAATTTTTTCCTCATATTTTACATTTTTTTATAGTAAATTATAAGATATGATGAAATAAGTCCATTTAAAAACGGTATATAATATGTATGGGTACAGTAAATGAGTAAGAGGAAAATTACATCTAAACACAAACACTGCAGAAATGTAAAAATAGCCATTGTCATTAAGGGTAAGAAAATTGAAAAATGGTCCGGTCATTAAGGGGTTAAATGCCCTTTTCTGTAGTGTAGCTTCCCCCCCCCCCCCCTCCAAGACCAACCCTCCACCCCTTCCAGATCCCTTAGATCAGGCATGTCCAAAGTCCGGCCCACGGGCCAATTGCGGCACAAGTACCGGACTGATATGGCCCCACAGATAATTTATACAAATATAGCTGATACGGCCCCCCAGTGAGTCCCTGACCGCCGCTCAGTGAATTCATCCAGGTGCCGCTCAGTGAGTCTGGTTTGACGTCATCAGCCGGCACAGGAAGAAGGGGAAAGCCCAAATCTTGCAAGATCTCGGACGCATAGGAATCTGGCCAATTTTAATAATGGCAACTATTAATAAGAAAAGAAAAGTTGACAGTGAGGGACGCCGCTTCCAGGACAGGTGGAAAGTGGAATATTTTTTCACTGAAATACAGAATCACTGTGTTTGTCTCATATGCCAAGAGACTGTGGCTGTTTATAAGAAATTCAATGTTAAGAGACACTACCAGTCGAGACATAGCACCAATTATGACAAGCTAACAGTGCGTGACCGCAGTGAAAAATTGAAGCAACTTGAAGCTGTTTTAATGTCACAACAGCGATTTTTTTTACAAAAGCATGTGAGTCAAATGAAAATGCCACAAGGGCTAGCTATAAGGTGGCAACGTTAATTGCTAAAAATTGCAAATCTTTTGCTGAGGGTGACTTTATCAAAGAATTTGTTATGAAAATGGTGCAGAATATCTGTCCCGAGAAGAAGCAAGAGTTTTCCAAAATATGCCTGGCTCGTAACACTTTAGCACGGAGAATTGAAGAAATTTCATCAGATATTAAGAGACAGTTAACGTCAAAGGGAGTTGAGTTTGACTTCTTTTCAATAGCCTGTGATGAAAGCACGGACCTCTCTGATACAGCTCAGTTGCTGATTTTTCTGACAGGGTTGGATGATGAAATGAATGGGACTGAAGAGCTACTTGACCTCCAGAGCCTTAAGGACCAAACAAGAGGAAATGATTTGTTTCTGTTAGTTCTGCCATAGATGACATGAAAATTCCTTGGAACAAAGTTACTGGGATTATTACTAATGGGGCACCTGCCATGGCTGGTGAATGAAGTGGATTATCAACCCTAATCTTTAACAACGTGATCGAAGGAGGAGGCAAAGCTATTAAACTTCATTGTATCATTCATCAACAAGTTCTCTGTGCTAAACATCTCAAATATGATCATGTTATGAAACCGGTGCAAAAGACCATTAATTTTATTCACTCTAAAGTCCTGTGCCACCGCCAGTTTAAACAGTTTCTACTGGATATCCAGGCTGAATATGAAGATGTTTTATATCATAATGATGTAAGATGGCTCAGTCGGGGATCTGCACTGCAGCGCTTCTACTCTCTCAGAAAGGAAATTGGAGAATTCTTGGAAACAAAGGGACAACCGATGCGAGAACGATCTTATCCTATTTGGCTGGCTGATTTGGGGTTTCTAGTCGACATAACAAATCATCTGAATGTACTGAACACCAGTCTTCAGGGCAAAGATGCAGCGGTGAACCAGCTTTATTCACACCTCAAAGCCTTTGGAACAAAGCTGCAACTTTTCCTAAGGCATTTGTCACAAACAGAGCGAAATACCATTCATTTTTCAGCGTAGCAGGAAATAATAAACAGTTTTCCACAGGATGATATCAGTGCGCAAACGAGCAGGTATGCAGCAGACATCACATCTCTGGCTGGGGAGTTTAAACGGCGCTCTCAAGATTTTGCAGCTATTGAAAAGGAGATCAGCCTTTTCTCCTCTCCATTCTCTGTTGGCCCAAACAATGCTCCAGATCAGCTGCAGCTCGTGCTCATTGAGCTGCATTGTGACAGCGAGTTACGCAGTCGGCACCAACAGCTCTCTCTTGTGAACTTTTACCGCCAACTGGATAAGAGCCGGTTTCAAGAAATTCGAACATTGGCTAAGAAAATGCTGAGCTTGTTTGGCTCAACATTTGTGTGAGAAGACATTCTCGGTTATGAACTTTAACAAGAACCGCGTGAGGACAAGAATAAGTGAGTCTCACCTGCGTGACATTTTGCGCATCAAAACCACAGCCTTTGAACCAGACCTAGTCTATGTGCTGCAGTCCAGATCTCAGTTTCACCCTTCACATTAGTGCAGGCAAGTTTTTTTTTTCCAATTGAGATGAATACATTGTAAAATCTCAGTTAATGTCAGTTTAAATCAGTTATAAATATATTTGAACACATGTATACTTGGTGTTATGTTCCTGTTCACATTTTCTGAACTTAAAAGTTGACAGACAACCTTTATTACTTTGTGTAATGTACTTTACAATGTTCCTGACATATTTCAGCTTCCTGTTTTTTTTTTATTAAAGGCAGAGTGATTTAACACCTGTTTAGATTTGTCATCCAAGTCACAAAATGTAAAAGTATGCCGTTTTCAATAAACTTTGCATAAAATAGTTAATTTGCATTTATTTTAAAATACTTCAAATGGTTCAAAGAATGTCAGGCAAAATGGCCGGCCCTCGCACATGTTCACTTCATCAAATCTGGCAGTCTTCCAAAAAAGTTTGGACACCCCTGCCTTAGATGATTATTTAAATTTTTTTTAAATGTTTTTTTTTTTTAACTTGTATTAAACTTTGTTTTTCTGCAGTGTAGCAGTTCCCTCCCGCTCCCGCCCCGTGCACGCGCCCACTCGCCTCCGCGCGCGCGCTCCCGCCTGTCCCACCCCCGATCCCGCCCCCCTCCACTTCACTCGGCACATCGATGGCCGCCCACCCGCCTCCCAGACTTGTTCCCACCCACCAACGATACCGGCCACCAATGTCCGTTGCAGAGAGGGCCACAGAGTGGCTCTCTGCATTGGATGGCCAAGGGGGGTTATTGCAGGATGCCTTGATATCGAGGCATCACTGCAATAATCGGAAAGCAGCTGGAAGCGAGTAGGATCGCTTCCAGCTGCTTTCCAGACCAAGGACGTATGCCACACGTCCTCGGTCATTAACTGTATTTTTTTTGAGGACGTGTGGCGTACTTCCTTGGTCGTTAAGGGGTTAAAATTACATGCCCTCTCTTTGCACTTCAGATGCTTGTTATGTTATGAGACTGATCAGGTTACACATCTCAGCAATTCATAGGAAAATAGTCGGCTACTTCCTATTTAGCTGCTTTGAATTTCATTAAAATCTGTTGCTCCTGCTGTTCGGAAGTGCTTTAAAGAGAATGGGGTCATGAGATACAGATGATCCCTCATATGGCATATGTGCATTTACAGACTAGAATGTGTATTCCCATGTATTTGCTGTGGGAAATAGGGCCCTCACTATGTTAGACTTTTAATGGTGGTTTGACATACTAATCGTTGCAAATAGATAATGGGCTGCCTTTCTATTATATATTAAACCATAGGCTGAATGTTTTTTTTTTTTAATTTATTTTATTTTTTTTAAACCAGGGACCTACCATTTATTTTAGGGGCGTACAGAGTATGTGTGTGTGTGTATGTGTATATGTATATATGTGTGTGTGTGTGTATATATATATATATATATATATATATATATATATATATATATATATATATATATATATATATATATACACACATATATATATATATACACTGCTCAAAAAAATAAAGGGAACACTAAAATAACACATCCTAGATCTGAATGAATAAAATATTCTAATTAAATACTTTGTTCTTTACATAGTTGAATGTGCTGACAACAAAATCACACAAAAATTAAAAAATGGAAATCAAAATTTTCAACCCATGGAGGTCTGGATTTGGAGTCACACTCAAAATTAAAGTGGAAAAACACACTACAGGCAGATCCAACTTTGATGTAATGTCCTTAAAACAAGTCAAAATGAGGCTCAGTAGTGTGTGTGGCCTCCACGTGCCTGTATGACCTCCCTACAACGCCTGTGCATGCTCCTGATGAGGTGGCGGATGGTCTCCTGAGGGATCTCCTCCCAGACCTGGACTAAAGCATCCACCAACTCCTGGACAGTCTGTGGTGCAAAGTGAAGTTGGTGGATGGAGCGAGACATGATGTCCCAGATGTGCTCAATTGGATTCAGGTCTGGGGAACGGGAGGGCCAGTCCATAGCATCAATGCCTTCGTCTTGCAGGAACTGCTGACACACTCCAGCCACATGAGGTCTAGCATTGTCTTGCATTAGGAGGAACCCAGGGCCAACCGCACCAGCATATGGTCTCACAAGGGGTCTGAGGATCTCATCTTGATACCTAATGGCAGTCAGGCTACCTCTGGCGAGCACATGGAGGGCTGTTCGGCCCCTCAAAGAAATGCCACCCCACACCATTACTGACCCACTGCCAAACTGGCCATGCTGGAGGATGTTGCAGGCAGCAGAACGTTCTCCACGGCGTCTCCAGACTGTCACGTCTGTCAAATGTGCTCAGTGTGCCCCTGCTTTCATCTGTGAAGAGCACAGGGCGCCAGTGGCGAATTTGCCAATCTTGGTGTTCTCTGGCAAATGTCAAACGTCCTGCACAGTGTTGGACTGTAAGCACAACCCCCACCTGTTGACGTTGGGTCCTCATAACACCCTCATGGAGTCTGTTTCTGACCGTTTGAGCAGACACATGCACATTTGTGGCCTGCTGGAGGTCATTTTGCAGGGCTCTGGCAGTGCTCCTCCTGTTCCTCCTTGCACAAAGGCGGAGGTAGCGGTCCTGCTGCTGGGTTGTTGCCCTCCTACGGCCTCCTCCACGTCTCCTGATGTACTGGCCTGTCTCCTGGTAGCGCCTCCATGCTCTGGACACTATGCTGACAGACACAGCAATCCTTCTTTCCACAGCTCGCACTGATGTGCCATCCTGGATGAGCTGCACTACCTGAGCCACTTGTGTGGGTTGTAGACTACGTCTCATGCTACCACTAGAGTGCAAGCACCACCAGCATTCAAAAGTGACCATAACATCAGCCAGAAAGCATAGGAACTGAGAAGTGGTCTGTGGTCACCACCTGCAGAACCACTTCTTTATTGGGGGTGTCTTGCTAATTGCCTATAATTTCCACCTGTTGTCTATCCCATTTGCACAACAGCATGTGAAATTGATTGTCACTCAGTGTTGCTTCCTAAGTGGACAGTTTGATTTCACAGAAGTGTGATTGACTTGGAGTTACATTGTGTTGTTTAAGTGTTCCCTTTATTTTTTTGAGCAGTGTGTGTATGTATATATATATATATATATATATATATATATATATATTTCTTTTTTAAGACCCGTTGAGTCCATCTTAATTACTAATGGGATATTCATCTTCTGGTCAGCAGGAGGAGGCAAAGAGGACCACAGCAGAGCTGTTAAATAGCTCCTCCCCTCCCTCCCACTCCAGTCATTCTCTTTGCCTATGTTAGTGATAGGAAGAGGTAAAGTGAGGTGTTAGATTAGATTCTTCAATCAAGAGTTTATTATTTTTAAAGTAGTGCCAGAGAGTGCTACTTTGTTCTAGGGTGTTGCCGTAGTCCATATCAGTCTCTTCAGTAGAGCTTTTGGTGGCTTTAGAGCAATGGGAACTTGTGTGAGATAATTCTCACTGCGCCCCCATGGTTTTGCTGCCCCTTATGATGTGGTAAGTGCTGACTTTTTATCTAGGGATAGAAGTTTAATCTCAGAAAAAAACTTTGGGCACTGTATTACTTTATTCAAAGCCTCATTTCCAGTAAGGAATAGCTTCTCCTATTTTAAATTAGGGGGCACTTTGACAGTTTGGCTATTATTTTTCTATAAGCCACATTGAAGTTGATATATTCTCCTACTATGTTAGGAGCTACTAGGCAAACTTGTAAGCAGGCACTGGGCTAGAATGGCTTATTTCTGGCGTTAACGGAACTCACTAGGAGGCTAACATGCGGTAGTGATGTTTGGGTTACATTTTTGACTAACGTGCTATCTTAAATGCGGTAGCACTATTTGCCCCCAGGTTCACAACAGGGGTTGCTAGAGTGGTTGTTAGCTCCTGGTAGCCTATCTTTACACATAATAATGGCGACCGGGAGATTGTTATTACGCCCACGATGGGCGGAGCGAGTTTTGGGTTGCTCATTCATTTATTTCTATGCACAGTAAAACGATGTCAGAGAAATTGAGTGTTATCACGCCCACGAGGGGCGGGGCTATGTTTGAGGCGATTTTTAGAAAAATTGCGCAGTCAAAATCATTCCGATATCGCAAGGTTGAGCCACTACATAGTTACAATAGTCTGTTATACCACATCGTAACGCTATATAGTTCAAAACAGTTTTTAGTATTTTTACAAATATGAGATCCGGCCAGCACTACATAAATATGCGTTCTGGATCGGTTTAAGAGATGTACCATGTATTTCTTAGTGTTCACTAAATAAACAATGTTTGAAATGTATTAGAGGATAGATGGACATCTCAGCAAATTTAAACTGAGGTGTAGATAGGGTCTGCAATTTTTGTGAGTTAAATTAACTTTCTGCTGCATACAAAAATTAAGAGGTTACATTTTTAAATTTAAAGAGACGTTTTTTTTTATGTGTTAAATGTTATTGAATAATATCAACTGTTTATTGGTTTAAATCATCCTTTGTGACTCAGGATGGACCTAGAGGCCCTGCTAGGTGTCTCTTTTTTAGGTTTGGATGCCAATGTGGTGCTTCCAATCCTTTTCTCATTTATTGAGGGATCTTTAATAGTTAAAGATAGACCTATTCTGAACCTACTCTTTCTAAGACACATGCTGCTTAGGAGTCTTTTGACAATAGTTAAGATATGCCCTGCGTTTCCTCTCACACTCAACCTGGGGTTTTCCTTGCTTTTTTTGCAGGGCTGGTTTCCTACTCTGTAGGGAAAAGTGCAAGAGGTTATATGTTCAATCAAAAAATAGTGTGATTGATTTAGTTGTAACTGTTCTGAATGTTTCTTCCCTGTAACTGAAGGAGGAAGATTCTAAGGTAATATCTGATAAAGAATTATTTGACTCAGATGTGGTAATACCTTTATCTGATCCTAAGTTTGTTCTCCTTTTGTCTTAGCTTGTATACCTCCATTTGCTTCTTGAGGAGGTTTTAGCTATCCTTGGGGACTCCGACTCTACTGGCTTAGTCTAGCCGAGAGAGTCTAGTAGGTTACACTAATATTGTAATGTGCCCTTCAGGGTGGTAGTATTTCCTGTACCAAATAGGGCTATAGAGATATTTGCTGAGGCATGGGAGATGCCTGGTAATCCTTTTTCTCCTTCCCTTAAAGGGAATTCGATACCCAGGGTGAAAGAGAATTTCCACGCTCGCCAAGGAAGACACTATTCGCATGGAGGATAGTAGTACCTTTAGTACTCTATGCAGGAGTAAGACCCTGTGGATAGAAGTTAGAGGGTTTACATTGTCAGCCTGCGGTTGGTAAGGCTACTGTCTCCAGTGCTGCAGCGTGCTGGTTGTTGCGTTGTCTGTTTTTGTTTTGGAGCGACACCCCTCTCGCAGGGATAGGATAAGGGCCTTTCAGTTAGTAGGCTCCCTTAATTCATAGGTTTATTAATGTTGGGAGATATGAGGCAGGCTTTTTCATATTGGCCCGCAGAGTACTATGGTCAAATCTTGGTCTGCGGATGTTTTCATCTACAAGATAAGAAAAAAAAGATTTCTAGGGAAATCCTTGCACTTCTTCTCCAAAACAGAAGCAGTTTCAGCCTACCTGGAGACTTAGAATAGGGGAGAACAGTCCAAGAGGCCTGCTGTTGCATCAAAGACAACATCAGGGGCGTGCACCTGTTCTGTAAGGGGGCAGGTTTTCCTTTTTCAATCAGGTTTGGGTCTGAGATCAGGATCCCTGGGGAGTGTATATTGTGTCCCATGGATACAAATTAGAGTTCAGGACTTTCCTCCCTATGGGCAGGTTTCTGCTTTCAGGATTATCGGCAGGCCAGACAATGGAAGCGCTCTTACACTGTGTACGGATCCTCTCCGACCAGGGAGTGACAGTTCCTAGTCCAATGCAGGAATGAGGTTGCAATGTTATTCCTATCTGTTTGTGGTTCCCAAGAAGGAGGGAATCTTCGGATCTATTTTAGAATACATACAGGGTTCTCAGAGTGCCGTATTTCAAGATGGAAACTATAGTTTCATTCATTCTTTGATCCAAGAGGGTCAATTCAGACCACGGGGGATTTGAAGGATGCAGTGGAGGACTTTCTGAAATGCATGTTCCCTTCAACTAGGACTATCTCAAAGTCTTAAGGTTTGCCTTTTTTCCAGACAAACATTCCAACTCTAACTTTTTTCCGGCCTGGCCATATTTTCGGAATTTTCTTTAGGATTCTGGGATCACTGTTGGGTGTGTTCCGATTGTGGAACATTTGCAGTGGCAACATTCTGGTTCAGACGCCTTCTTTTCAACTAGCAGGATTACGCATAATTTTTCCTGCGGTCTCCTGGCTGGAAGGTTCGTTTGGAAAAGAGTTTCCTTAGTTTCTCCTACAAGAGTAGTATTTTTAGAGATCTATAGTAGTCTCGTCATCAATGAAGCTGACAGTGGTCAGGAATTCAAGTATTTTTCGATTCTCGCCTAGCACGTCAGTCACATCAGTGTCTCAGTGCAGGGAGGTGATTGTGGATGGTACTTGCAATGGACTTCTTTCCAGTCGGTCGTTCCTCCTCAGTTCTCTGCTGTTAAGAATGCTTTGGTGGTTATCTCTTGATTTTTGCTCCAAGGGTAGCTACTTTCAAAAATAAATTCTGGGTGAGTGTGACAACAGATATCCAGCCTTTTGGCTGGGGAACTGTGTGGGGCCCTCTAAGAGCAGGGGACATGGACTTGGGTGGAGTTTGGTTTTCTCATAATCATTAAAAAAAAAAATAATAATCCTCCTAACCTGGCTTCCGTTAACTCGGCTGGGTTTATCAGGTTTAAGTTAAATTTCACTCTATTTGTGGAGGACTTGGAGTTTTTTCTTGGCTATCTCAGAAGAAACCAAGATGGTTCAGTGGGCTGAGACCCACACTTTCTGTCTGTCGACGACCCCCTTTTTCAGAAAGGTTTTCTGAGAAGTGGTCTTCATAAGTAGACAGTTTTTATCCGGGGGATTTCAATATTGCATATTTAATTCTACTGGAGCCTTGGTTCGGTCTCTGCAGGAGAGGACGTCGGTGAGCCTCATTTCACCTGCATGGTCCACAGGATTGGTATGCAGTCCTAGGGGATATGTAACATCTTCCAACTGGGAGTCTCCGGGGAGGAAGGACCTTCTGCATCAAGGACCTTTCTTTTATCTGAAAATGTTTTCCCTAAAGTTAATTACCTGAAGATGGAAGCTTTACCTTATTCAAAGCGTGGATTGGGTATTGGTCATTGGGACCATGAGTCAGGTTCGTAAGCCTGTATCTAGGGAAGGTTTACCCATCTGATATGGCGTAATTATTTATCCTAGTGCGATTCCAAAGCATACACTTGAAAGGAGTAGGGATCGGATTCCTAGTATTTTCTACAAGACATAACTGCCTTGTATATTTCGTTTCAGGTTTGTCTGGCGGTATTCCCGGACGTACATTCTCCTAGTCAGGTCTTGATCAGGATCAGACCTGTGTTTAAACCAGTTACTCCTTCATGGAGTTTGATTTTTGTTCTTAAAATTCTTCAAGGAGCTCCGTTTGAGCCTGTACATTCCTTAGATATTAAATTGCTATCTTGGAAAGTTTTATTTCTGTTTACTATTTCTTCTGCTCGCAGAGTGTCAGAGCTCTCGGCATTGCAGTATGAGTCCCCTTATCTGATTTTTCATTCTGATAGGGTTGTTGTACATATTGCGTTATGATTCTTCCTAAGGTTGTTTCTATCGGAACATTTATTAGGAGATTGTTGTTCTTTCCTTGTGTCCTAGTCCTGCTTCTCAGAAGGGACGGCTTCTACACACTTTGGATGTGGTCCGTGCTTGAGGTTTTACCTGCAGGCCACTAAGGATTTATTTTTCGCCAGCCTTCTGTTTATGGTTTTCTCAGTAAATCGTAAGGGACAGTAAGCTAAGGCTACTTTCTCTTGTTAAGTGTATCCAGTCCACGGATCATCCATTACTTGTGGGATATTCTCCTTCCCAACAGGAAGTTGCAAGAGGATCACCCACAGCAGAGCTGCTATATAGCTTCTCCCCTCACTGCCATATCCAGTCATTCTCTTGCAACTCTCAACTAAGATGGAGGTCGTAAGAGGACTGTGGTGTTTTATACTTAGTTTATTTCTTCAATCAAAAGTTTATTTTTAAATGGTAGCGGAGTGTACTGTTTATCTCAGGCAGTATTTAGAAGAAGAATCTGCCTGCGTTTTCTATGATCTTAGCAGAAGTAACTAAGATCCTTTGCTGTTCTCACATATTCTGAAGAGTGAGGTAACTTCAGAGGGGGAATAGCGTGCAGGTTTTCCTGTAATATTTTTCTAGGGATGGAATTTGCTAGAAAATGCTGCTGATACCGAAGTAATGTAAGTAAAGCCTTAAATGCAGTGATAGCGACTGGTATCAGGCTTATTAATAGAGATACATACTCTTATAAAAGTGTATTTTAAAACGTTTGCTGGCATGTTTAATCGTTTTTTACATATGTTTGGTGATAAAACTTATTGGGGCCTAGTTTTTTCCACATGGCTGGCTTGAATTTTGCCTAGAAACAGTTCCCTGAGGCTTCCCACTGTTGTAATATGAGTGGGAGGGGCCTATTTTGACGTTTTTTTGCACAGCAAAAATTACAGACACAGACATCCTGCTTCTTCCTGCATGATCCAGGACTTCTCTGAAGGGCTCAAAAGGCTTCAAAAGTCGTATTGAGGGAGGTAAAAAGCCACAGTAGAGCTGTGGCAGTTGTTGTGACTGTTTAAAAAACGTTTTTGTCATTTGTTATTCCGTTTTTGATATTAAGGGGTTAATCATCCATTTGCAAGTGGGTGCAATGCTCTGCTAACTTATTACATACACTGTAAAAATTTCGTTAGTGTAACTGCATTTTCTTTCATGTAATTAGCAAGAGTCCATGAGCTAGTGACGTATGGGATATACATTCCTACCAGGAGCGGCAAAGTTTCCCAAACCTCAAAATGCCTATAAATACACCCCTCACCACACCCACAAATCAGTTTTACAAACTTTGCCTCCTATGGAGGTGGTGAAGTAAGTTTGTGCTCGATTGTACGTTGATATGCGCTCCGCAGCAGGTTGGAGCCCGGTTTTCCTCTCAGCGTGCAGTGAATGTCAGAGGGATGTGAGGAAAGTATTGCCTGTTTGAATTCAATGATCTCCTTCTACGGGGTCTATTTCATAGGTTCTCTGTTATTGGTCGTAGAGATTCATCTCTTACCTCCCTTTTCAGATCGACGATATACTCATATATACCATTACCTCTTCTGATTCTCGTTTCAGTACTCTTTTGGCTTTCTACTACTTGTAGAGGAGTGTCCTGGGGTAAGTAAGTCTTATTTTCTGTGACACTCTAAGCTATGGTTGGGCACTTTTATATAAAGTTCTAAATATATGTGTTCAAACATTTATTTGCCTTGACTCAGGATATTCAACGTTCCTTATTTCAGACAGTCAGTTTCATATTTGGGATAATGCATATGAATTAATAATTTTTTTCTTACATTAAAATTTGACTTTTTCCCTGTGGGCTATTAGGCTCGCGGGGGCTGAAAATGCTTCATTTTATTGCGTCATTCTTGGCGCCGGAAGTTGCGTCATTTTTTTGACGTTTTTTTGCACCAAAAGTGTCGGCGTTCCGGATGTGGCGTCATTTTTGGCGCCAAAAGCATTTAGGCTCCAAATAATGTGGGCGTCTTTTTTTGGCGCTAAAAAATATGGGCGTCACTATTGTCTCCACATTATTTAAGTCTCATTATTTATTGCTTCTGGTTGCTAGAAGCTTGTTCACTGGCATTTTTTCCCATTCCTGAAACTGTCATTTAAGGAATTTGATCAATTTTGCTTTATATGTTGTTTTTTCTATTACATATTGCAAGATGTCTCCGATTGTCCCTGAGTCAGAAGCCACTTCTGGAAAAATGCTTAACTGAGTTTCAGTTCTACCAAAGCTAAGTTCATTTATTTTAAATGTTATAAATGTTTATCTTTAGCTATGGTTTGTATTAAGTTATTATGATATACTTTTACATGCAGATTCCATTAGTATTTATGCTTTATACATTTCCATTCTTAAGTACAAGAAATGTTTAGAAGATTTATAAGAAATATTTTTTCTGATTAAGGCTTTGTCTGACTTCGTGCCTTCTATTACAATTTTTAGGTCTTTTTCACTTCTTTTATAATTATTGAAGTTTCAAATGACCAACAACATACTGATTTATCCTTCTCTGATGATGTTTTTTTCTCTTTCAGAAATTCTCTTCATCAGATATTGACACTAACAAATCTACTTTTTTATATAAATTTTTTATTATTAAAGTACATTTGTTCTTTGTTGAAGAGGTGTTGATTATTTTGGATATTAAGGTAACTAGTTCTTTAAAACTAGCTGACACTATTTCTGCCTTTTTTTCTTCTGTGATTTCAGAGGTTTTCTTTCCAATTCCCCATACTAGGGAATGGAATAGGCTGAGAATTTTCTTTTATTTAAAAAAACAAAAAAAAAAACTATATTCTTTGTCAGCAGTTAAGTTTAATTTGGAGGGTTCTCCAATTTATTGGAGCTATCTCTACTCCTACTAATTATGCTATTGTTTTTATAGCAAAATAGTATTTATTTTCCTTTATATAGTTATATCTTATTTCTTGAAAATTATTTAGTTTCAGGTACTTTTCTTGGTCCTGTGATATTGCAATTGCTTCATTTTTTCTGTTTACTTTAAGATCAAGTATCAGATTATGATTTATTTTGGCATTGTTAAAGGGACAACATTTACTAGACTAGGTGCTGTTGCATTTGTCTTGTTGTTTTGCATTTATTGATTATGCAAGTCCACTGTATTGACTGGTCCTTTAAACTGGACTATCATGCTAATGATTTCATTTGTGTCTTCATTTTATTGAATATATTCGCAAATTAGGGTTAATCTATGTCTTTAGCTATTTTAGCTAGAAGAATTTTGTGATTTTTTAAAAAAAAAAAAAAGAAAAAAAAAAAAAAAAAAGAAAATCCATATTTCTTTTGTTCTAAGATAATCTATTATAATTGGATTCAATTCTTAACTGTTACTATGGGCTTCAAGATTGAGTTCTAAGACTAAACTTTAAGCTTATACTAGTTTGGTTGTTCTTATTAAGGAACAAATTCCTGAGTTCTTTCCCAAGTAACATGTTTATAATTGGGGTTCGAAATCAGCTCCCTAATATTGCGATGTACGTGCCGTATTCCAGCTTGGCTGGTAAGGGGCAGGTTAAGACTTCTTTGAAATTTCTTTGATTTTATTCCAGTAAGGCTAACACTTACTTTCTTTCAGTGTGTTTCTGTCCTATATATTTTGGATACTGTTGAAGCATGGCTGGGTACCCATGGGGGTCTGCTGCTCAGACCTGGAATCTTCTGGGGTATTTCTTCCAGTTCTTTTTCTAGGAACTGGGTTTTGGAGTTTTATTCAAACTATTCTGCCTTTTTATGGTCATTGATAGCATTATTTGTTTTCATTAGAATAATAAATAAATGCATATTCTTCATTTTTCTGTTTTCATTCAAATTATTTCCTGTGGATGCGGAATCTCATATGTTTCACTTGCTCTTCAGGACATAGTTAGAGGATCTTTTTTTCAAAAGCTCTTGATTCCTCACGCAAGGGTCACCTTTTTTAGGTTTCCAGATGGTTTATGTCACTGTCTTTGTCTCTATCAGACAAGGGACAATTTGTATTGGGTTCCATTTGTCGGTACCTTTAGTCTCTATTATTTCCTTCAGTTGCTATATATGCATAGAAGTTTTAACAGCATTGGATTCAATTCCCTTTGCTCATTTTCAATGGAAAGATCCTTTCCAGCTTTTTATGAGTGTTGTTTCTTCAAGAACATGGTTGGAGGATCAATTAACCAAAAAATTTGTTGATTCCTCAGACGAGTAACCTTTTTTAGATTTCCGGATAGATTCAGTGTCCATGACTCTGTTTCTGTTGGATTAGAGACGTCTGAAATTGGTTTCAGCTTATCGAAACCTTCAGTCTCAATCATTCCCTTCGGTAGCCTTATGCATGGAAATTCTAGGTTCTTATGACTGCTGCATTGGACGTGTTCCCCTTTGCTCATTTTCACATGCGACCTCTTCAGCTCTGTAAACTGAACCAGTGGTGCCGGGATTATACAAAGATATCTCATTTAATATCTTTAAAACCGATTGTTCGACACCCTCTGACGTGGTACAGACCACCATCGTTTAGTTCAGGGGGCTTCTTTTTTTCTTCCAACCTAGACTGTGATCTCAACAGATACAAATCTGACAGGTTGGGGAGCTGTATGGGGGTTTCTGACAGCACAAGGGGTTTGGGAAATCTCAGGAGGTGAGATTACCAATCAATATTTTGGAACTCCGTGCAATTTTCAGAGCTCTTTAGTCATGGCTTCTTCTAAAGAGAGAATCGTTCATTTGTTTTCAGACAGACAATGTCACAACTGTGGCATATATCAATCATCAAGGAGGGACTCACAGTCCTCTGGCTATGAAAGAAGTATCTTGAATACTGGTATGGGCGGAATCCAGCTCCTGTCTAATCTCTGCGGTTCATATCCCAGGTATAGACAATTGGGAAACGGATTATCTCAGTCGCCAAACGTTACATCCGGGCGAATGGTCTCTTCTCCCAGAGGTATTTCTTCAGATTGTTCAAATGTGAGGACTTCCAGAAATAGATCTGATGGCTTCTCATCTACACAGGAAGCTTCCCAGGTATCTGTGCAGATCCAGGGATCCTCAGGCGGAAGCAGTGGATGCATTGTCACTTCCTTGGAAGTATCATCCTGCCTATATCTTTCCGCCTCTAGTTCTTCTTCCAAGAGTAAATCTCCAAGATTCTGAAGGAATGCTCGTTTGTTCTGCTGGTGGCTCCAACATGGCCTCACAGGTTTTGGTATGCGGATCTTGTCCGCATGGCTTCTTGCCAACTGTGGACTCTTCCGTTAAGACCAGACCTTCTGTCACAAGTTCCTTTTTTACCATCAGGATCTCAAATCCTTAAATTTAAAGGTATGAAGATTGAACGCTTGATTCTTAGTCAAAGAGGTTTCTCTGACTCTGTGATTAATACTATGTTACTGGCTCGTAGATCTGTATCTAGGAAGATATATTATCGAGTCTGGAAGACTTACATTACTTGGTGTCTTTCTCATCTTTTTTCCTGCCATTCTTTTAGAATTCCAAGAATTTTACAGTTTCTTCAGGATGGTTTGGATAAAGGTTTGTCTGCAAGTTCCTTGAAAGGACAAATCTCTGCTCTTTCTGTTCTTTTTCACAGAAGGATTGCTATTCTTCCTGATATTCATTGTTTTTATACAAGCTTTGGTTCGTATAAAATCTGTCATTAAGTCAATTTCTCCTCCTTGGAGTTTGAATTTGGTTCTGGGGGCTCTTCAAGCTCCTCCGTTTGAACCTATGCATTCACTGGACATTAAATTACTTTCTTGGAAAGTTTTGTTTCTTTTGGCCATCTCTTCTGCTAGAAGAGTTTCTGAATTATCTGCTCTTTCTTGTGAGTCTCCTTTTTCTGATTTTTCATCAGGATAAGGCGGTGTTGCGAACTTCTTTTAAATTTTTACCTAAGGTTGTGAATTCTAACAACATTAGTAGAGAAATTGTGGTTCCTTCATTATGTCCTAATCCTAAGAATTCTAAGGAGAGATCATTGCATTCTTTGGATGTTGTTAGAGCTTTGAAATATTATGTTGAAGCTACTAAGAATTTCCGAAAGACTTCTAGTCTATTTGTTATCTTTTCCGGTTCTAGGAAAGGTCAGAAGGCCTCTGCCATTTCTTTGGCATCTTGGTTGAAATCTTTAATTAATCATGCTTATGTCGAGTCGGGTAAATCTCCGCCTCAAAGGATTACAGCTCATTCTACTATGTCAGTTTCTACTTCCTGGGCGTTTAGGAATGAAGCTTCGATTGATCAGATTTGCAAAGCGGCAACTTGGTCTTTGCATACTTTTTCTAAATTCTACCATTTTGATGTGTATTCTTCTTCTGAAGCAGTTTTTGGTAGAAAAAATACTTCAGGCAGCTGTTTCAGTTTGATTCTTCTGCTTATAATTTCAGTTTTCTTCATTATAAGATTTAAACTTTATTTTGGGTGTGGATTATTTTTCAGCAGGAATTGGCTGTCTTTATTTTATCCCTCCCTCTCTAGTGACTCTTGCGTGGAAGATCCACATCTTGGGTAGTCATTATCCCATACGTCACTAGCTCATGGACTCTTGCTAATTACATGAAAGAAAACATAATTTATGTAAGAACTTACCTGATAAATTCATTTCTTTCATATTAGCAAGAGTCCATGAGGCCCACCCTTTTTTTGTGGTGGTTATGATTTTTTTTGTATAAAGCACAATTATTCCAATTCCTTGTTTTTTATGCTTTCGCACTTTTTTCTTATCACCCCACTTCTTGGCTATTCGTTAAACTGATTTGTGGGTGTGGTGAGGGGTGTATTTATAGGCATTTTGAGGTTTGGGAAACTTTGCCCCTCCTGGTAGGAATGTATATCCCATACGTCACTAGCTCATGGACTCTTGCTAATATGAAAGAAATGAATTTATCAGGTAAGTTCTTACATAAATTATGTTTTTTCACTGTTATTTCAAAATTTGGGAAAATTTGTGTTTCTTAAAGGCGCAGTAAAAATTTTTATATTGCTTGTAAACTTGTTTTAAAGTGTTTTCCAAGCTTGCTAGTCTCATTGCTAGTCTGTTTAAACATGTCTGACACAGAGGAACCTACTTGTTCATTATGTTTGAAAGCCATGGTGGAGCCCCATAGGAGAATGTGTACTAAATGTATTGATTTCACCTTAAACAGTAAAGATCAGTCTTTATCTATAAAAGAATTATCACCAGAGGGTTCTGTCGAGGGGGAAGTTATGCCAACTAACTCTCCCCACGTGTCAGACCCTTCGCCTCCCGCTCAGGGGACGCACGCTAATATGGCGCCAATTACATCAGGGACGCCCATAGAGATTACCTTGCAGGACATGGCTGCAATCATGAATAATACCCTGTCAGAGGTATTATCTAGAAAGATTGCCTGAATTAAGAGGCAAGCGTGATAGCTCTGGGGTTAGGAGAGATACAGAGCGCGCAAATGCTGTTAGAGCCATGTCTGATACTGCGTCACAGTATGCAGAACATGAGGACGGAGAGCTTCAGTCTGTGGGTGACATCTCTGACTCGGGGAAACCTGATTCAGAGATTTCTAATTTTAAATTTAAGCTTGAGAACCTCTGTGTATTGCTTGGGCAGGTATTAGCTGCTCTGAATGACTGTAACACAGTTGCAATTCCAGAGAAATTGTGTAGGCTGGATAGATACTATGTGGTGCCGGTGTGTACTGATGTTTTTCCTATACCTAAAAGGCTTACAGAAATTATTAGCAAGGAGTGGGATAGACCCGGTGTGCCCTTTTCCCCACCTCCTATATTTAGAAAAATGTTTCCAATAGACGCCACTACACGGGACTTATGGCAGACGTTCCCTAAGGTGGAGGGAGCAGTTTCTACTTTAGCAAAGCGTACCACTGTCCCGGTTGAGGACAGTTGTGCTTTTTCAGATCCAATGGATAAAAAATTGGAGGGTTACCTTAAGAAAATGTTTATTCAACAAGGTTTTATTTTACAGCCCCTTGCATGCATTGCGCCTGTCACTGCTGCGGCGGCATTCTGGTTTGAGGCCCTGGAAGAGGCCATCCAGACAGCTCCATTGAATGAAATTATTGTCAAGCTTAGAACGCTTAAGCTAGCTAACTCATTTGTTTCTGATGCCATTGTTCATTTGACTAAACTAACGGCTAAGAATTCCGGATTCGCCATCCAGGCGCGTAGGTCGCTATGGCTTAAATCCTGGTCAGCTGACGTGACTTCAAAGTTACTCAACATTCCTTTCAAGGGGCAGACCTTATTCGGGCCTGGCTTGAAGGAAATTATTGCTGACATTACTGGAAGCAAGGGTCATACCCTTCCCCAGGACAGGGCCAAATCAAAGGCCAAACAGTCTAATTTTCGTGCCTTTTCGAAATTTCAAGGCAGAAGCAGCATCAACTTCCTCCGCTTCAAAACAAGAGGGAACTGTTGCTCATTCCAGACAGGCCTGGAAAACTAACCAGTCCTGGAACAAGGGCAAGCAGGCCAGAAAGCCTGCTGCTGCCCCCAAGACAGCATGAAGGAACGGCCCCCTATCCGGAAACGGATCTAGTGGGGGGCAGACTTTCTCTCTTCGCCCAGGCGTGGGCAAGAGATGTTCAGGATCCCTGGGCGTTGGAGATCATATCTCAGGGATATCTTCTGGACTTCAAAGCTTCTCCTCCACAAGGGAAATTTCATCTTTCAAGGTTATCAGCAAACCAGATAAAGAAAGAGGCATTCCTAAGCTGTGTGCAAGACCTCCTAGTAATGGGAGTGATCCATCCAGTTCCGCGAACGGAACAGGGACAGGGATTTTATTCAAATCTGTTTGTGGTTCCCAAGAAAGAGGGAACCCTCAGACCAATCTTGGATCTAAAGATCTTAAGCAAATTCCTCAGAGTTCCATCATTCAAAATGGAAACTATTCGGACAATCCTACCCATGATCCAAGCGGGTCAGTACATGACCACAGTGGACTTAAAGGATGCCTACCTTCACATACCGATTCACAAAGATCATCATCGGTTCCTAAGGTTTGCCTTTCTAGACAGGCATTACCAATTTGTAGCTCTTCCCTTCGGGTTGGCCACTGCCCAGAGAATATTTACAAAGGTTCTGGGCTCACTTCTGGCGGTTCTAAGACCGCGAGGCATAGCGGTGGCTCCGTATCTAGACGACATCCTGATACAGGCGTCAAGCTTTCAAATTGCCAAGTCTCATACAGAGATAGTTCTGGCATTTCTGAGGTCGCATGGGTGGAAAGTGAACGTGGAAAAGAGTTCTCTATCACCACTCACAAGAGTCTCCTTCCTAGGGACTCTTATAGATTCTGTAGAGATGAAAATTTACCTGACGGAGTCCAGGTTATCAAAACTTCTAAATGTTTGCCGTGTCCTTCATTCCATTCCACGCCCGTCAGTGGCTCAGTACATGGAAGTAATCGGCTTAATGGTAGCGGCAATGGACATAGTGCCATTTGCGCGCCTGCATCTCAGACCGCTGCAATTATGCATGCTAAGTCAGTGGAATGGGGATTACTCAGAACCAGAGATTCTCTTCTCTGGTGGCTTTCTCTTGTCCATCTGTCCAAGGGTATGACCTTTCGCAGGCCAGATTGGACGATTGTAACAACAGATGCCAGCCTTCTAGGTTGGGGCGCAGTCTGGAACTCCCTGAAGGCTCAGGGATCGTGGACTCAGGAGGAGAAACTCCTCCCAATAAATATTCTGGAGTTAAGAGCAATATTCAAGGCTCTTCTAGCTTGGCCTCAGTTAGCAACACTGAAGTTCATCAGATTTCAGTCGGACAACATCACGACTGTGGCTTACATCAACCATCAAGGGAGATCCAGGAGTTCCCTAGCGATGTTAGAAGTCTCAAAGATAATTCGCTGGGCAGAATCTCACTCTTGCCACCTGTCAGCGATCCACATCCCAGGCGTAGAGAACTGGGAGGCGGATTTTCTAAGTCGTCAGACTTTTCATCCGGGGGAGTGGGAACTCCATCCGGAGGTGTTTGCTCAACTGGTCCATCGTTGGGGCAAACCAGAACTGGATCTCATGGCATCTCGCCAGAAAGCCAAGCTTCCTTGTTACTGGTCCAGGGACCCGGGAGCAACGCTAATAGATGCTCTAGCACAGTGGTTCTCAACCTAAGTGACCTCAAGGCCCGGTAAGTTTTAACCGGACCTGTCCAGGGCCCGGTAAGCATCGTGAGTGAGTGGAGTTTACCCCGGGGTTAGGTTCCAGAAGGAATGGTTGTAAATCAAAACCGTTGTAAATTGAAACCCAGTTTATAATGTAAGTCAATGGGAAGTGAAGGCGTTAGGTTCCAGGCCCCTCTCAAAATTGTCATAAGTAACACCTAATACATTATTTTTAAAACTTTGAAATGAAGACTTTAAATGCTAAAAAGCATTATAAACCTAATAAAATAATCACACAACACATAATATATAATTAAACTAAGTTAAATTAACAAAAACATTTGCTAAACAGCATTATAAAGCTAATAAAATAATCACACAACAGACTTCACTTGCATTTTTCTGCAAACGGTTCTTTCTATGCATTCCAACCTGGACTGATTTATAGACAGGAAGATCTTGCTCCTTTGAAATCTGCACAATAGCTCAGGTCTGGTTAAACTGATTAATTTCAGCTTGCTTGACTTTGCTGCAACACAAGCGGACTGCTCCACCTACTGGCTATTTTAATAAATGCACTGCTTCTCAATGCTTTTCAATAGCAGTCACATGACTGGAAAAAAAGGTTGTTATTCTGAAATGGTGTAAATGGAACAATTGTAAAACGAGGGCCACCTGTATATATATTTATATATACTGTATAGATATAGATATATATATATATATATATATATATATATATATATATATATATATATATATATATATATATATAGAGATATATATAGATATATAGAGATATATACATACATACATACACACACAGTATATGTATGGTTCACAGTTGTTTAATTATGTAATAATTAATGGGTGTCAGTGGGATCTATAAATATCCCACTGACACCAATGAATTATCATAAAATTAACCCACTGTAAACTCTATATATATATATATATATATATATATATATATATATATATATATATATATATATTTATATATATATATTTATTGTATATGGATCCCACTGAATTATCATATAATTATAATATATATATTACAGTGGGTTAATTATGTGCTAATTCATTGGTGTCAGTGGGATCTATATAATATATATATATATATATATATATATATATATATATATATATATATATATATATATATATATATATATATATATACATACATATATACACACACGTGTCCAGTGGCCGCCCTAAATATACATGTTAGTGTCAGTGGCCATAATTATTTGACATTGGTGACAGTGGAGTTCCCTACCTGTGAGCTGATCCGCTCTGCACGCTGCCCGCCACTCCTCACAGTGCGCCGCTACGCTAGCCGTTCACACTGCGCATACAAACATGCGCAGTGGCACTCTTAACAGGCCCGTCCGAAATTTAGGACATGTGTAAAGACGGGCCTGTCAGAGTGAGTGTCTGGAGGCTATGTCGGTAGTGGGCTGCGGCCCGGCTGTTGAGAAACACTGCTCTAGCAGCTCCTTGGTTCTTCAACCTGGCCTATGTGTTTCCACCGTTTCCTCTGCTCCCTCGACTGATTGCCAAAATCAAACAGGAGAGAGCATCGGTGATTCTGATAGCGCCTGCGTGGCCACGCAGGACCTGGTATGCAGACCTAGTGGACATGTCATCTCTTCCACCATGGACTCTGCCTCTGAGGCAGGACCTTCTAATACAAGGTCCTTTCAATCATCCAAATCTAATTTCTCTGAGACTGACTGCATGGAGATTGAACGCTTGATTCTATCAAGGCGTGGCTTCTCCGAGTCAGTCATCGATACCTTAATACAGGCTCGGAAGCCTGTCACCAGGAAAATCTACCATAAGATATGGCGTAAATATCTTTATTGGTGTGAATCCAAGAGTTACTCATGGAGTAAGGTTAGGATTCCTAGGATATTGTCCTGGGTTTTTACCTAAGGTGGTTTCTAACAGGAATATCAATCAAGAGATTGTTGTTCCATCATTGTGTCCTAATCCTTCTTCAAAAAAGGAACGTCTTTTGCATAATCTGGACGTAGTCCGTGCCTTGAAGTTTTACTTACAGGCTACTAAAGATTTTCGTCAAACATCTGCCCTGTTTGTCGTTTACTCTGGACAGAGGAGAGGTCAAAAAGCTTCGACAACCTCTCTCTCCTTTTGGCTTCGGAGCATAATACGATTAGCCTATGAGACTGCTGGACAGCAGCCCCCTGAAAGGATTACAGCTCATTCTACTAGAGCTGTGGCTTCCACCTGGGCCTTTAAAAATGAGGCCTCTGTTGAACAGATTTGCAAGGCTGCGACTTGGTCTTCGCTTCACACCTTTTCAAAATTTTACAAATTTGACACTTTTGCTTCTTCGGAGGCTGTTTTTGGGAGAAAGGTTCTACAGGCAGTAGTTCCTTCCGTTTAAGTTCCTGCCTTGTACCTCCCATCATCCGTGTACTTTAGCTTTGGTATTGGTATCCCACAAGTAATGGATGATCCGTGGACTGGATACACTTAACAAGAGAAAACATAATTTATGCTTACGGCCCGCCCTGTCCTTTTAAGGCAGGTCTAAATTTTAATTAAACTACAGTCACCACTGCACCCTATGGTTTCTCCTTTCTCGTCTTGTTTCGGTCGAATGACTGGATATGGCAGTGAGGGGAGGAGCTATATAGCAGCTCTGCTGTGGGTGATCCTCTTGCAACTTCCTGTTGGGAAGCAGAATATCCCACAAGTAATGGATGATCCGTGGACTGGATACACTACAAGAGAAATAAATTTATCAGGTAAGCATAAATTATGTTTCTTTCATGTAATTAGCAAGAGTCCATGAGCTAGTGACGTATGGGATATACATTCCTACCAGGAGGGGCAAAGTTTCCCAAACCTCAAAATGCCTATAAATACACCCCTCACCACACCCACAAATCAGTTTTACAAACTTTGCCTCCTATGGAGGTGGTGAAGTAAGTTTGTGCTAGATTCTACGTTGATATGCGCTCCGCAGCAGGTTGGAGCCAGGTTTTCCTCTCAGCATGCAGTGAATGTCAGAGGGATGTGAGGAGAGTATTGCCTATTTGAATTCAATGATCTCCTTCTACGGGGTCTATTTCATAGGTTCTCTGTTATCGGTCGTAGAGATTAATCTCTTACCTCCCTTTTCAGATCGACGATATACTCTTATATATATATACACCATTACCTCTACTGATTTTCGTTTCAGTACTGGTTTGGCTTTCTACAACATGTAGAGGAGTGTCCTGGGGTAAGTAAGTCTTATTTTCTGTGACACTCTAAGCTATGGTTGGGCACTTTTTTATAAAGTTCTAAATATATGTATTCAAACATTTATTTGCCTTGACTCAAGATGTTCAACATTCCTTATTTCAGACAGTCAGTTTCATATTTGGGATAATGCATATGAATAAATCAATTTTTTCTTACCTTCAATTTGACTTTTTCCCTGTGGGCTGTTAGGCTCGCGGGGGCTGAAAATGCTTCATTTTATTGCGTCCTTCTTGGCGCTGACTTTTTTGGCGCAAAATTTTTTTCTGTTTCCGGCGTCATATGTGTCGCCGGAAGTTGCGTCATTTTTGATGTTTTTTTTTGCGCCAAAAGTGTCGGCGTTCCGGATGTGGCGTCATTTTTGGCGCCAAAAGCATTTAGGCGCCAAATAATGTGGGCGTCTTTTTTTTTTTTTTTTTTTTTTGGCGCTAAAAAAATATGGGCGTCACTATTGTCTCCACATTATTTAAGTCTTATTATTTATTGCTTCTGGTTGCTAGAAGCTTATTCACTGGCATTTTTTCCCATTCCTGAAACTGTCATTTAGGGAATTTGATCAATTTTGCTTTATATGTTGTTTTTTCTATTACATATTGCAAGATGTCCCACGTTGAAACTGAGTCAGAAGATACTTCTGGAAAATCGCTGCCTGGTGCTGGAGCTACCAAAGCTAAGTGTATCTGCTGTAAACTTATGGTATCTGTTCCTCCAGCTGTTGTTTGTACTGATTGTCATGACAAACTTGTTAATGCAGATAATATTTCCTTTAGTACTGTTACATTACCTGTTGCTGATCCGTCAACATCTAATGTTCAGAGTGTTCCTGATAACATAAGAGATTTTGTTTCTAAATCCATTAAGAAGGCTATGTCTGTTATTCCTCCTTCTAGTAAACGTAATCAGTCTTTTAAAACTTCTCATTTTTCAGATGAATTTTTAAATGAACATCATCATTCTGATTCTGATAATGGTTCTTCTGGTTCAGAGGATTCTGTCTCAGAGGTTGATGCTGATAAATCTTCATATTTATTTAAAATGGAATTTATTCATTCTTTACTTAAAGAAGT